>NC_092230.1:38330598-38455598 GCF_036320965.1 Panulirus ornatus
CTTCCTTCCTTTGCTGATGATGTCATACAGAAGCAATAAACGCTCCATTGCAGAGTCCGATTATGACTCTATACCTAAATGATATTCCAACTTAGACATGAGCAGTTCAGCAGTGAGGGTACCACACACACCACGAAAGAGTGCTTCTCAATGTACGCATCTGACCTAAGCTGCTGCCCTGTGCTGTGCTGCCCTTCCCTTTCCCTTTGTCTGCTCTGTGTCTTAATATGTTAATGTGCCCCTAGGTAAGGCAACTACCTGCCCACACATTACCACCAAGATATCCTTAAATTTGGGTAATTAACATTTCTGTCCCAGGCGAGAAGACACGTAACTTCTTGTTGTTTGCTGTCTAGACATTTAGGTAACTTAGGCAACGGCCGAGCAAACCCAACAATGTTTCGAAGCGAATCCTCGAAACACTTGCGGCCCTCGTGATAATTTCATGTCTAATGCATACCAGCGCTGGAAACATGGTTGGCAACACAGTGCGCGTAAGAAATAATAAGGAACTGGTCGGTACGTGGGAGCCCGAGGGTGGGTTGGGGATGAAGTGGGGACGACTTCATCAAGGGACCAGGTGAGGTCAGGTCTGGGGTAGGGAACACGGGGGTAACCAAGGAGTGGTTGTGGTTCACGTCTAATTCAAGGGCACCTACCCGCCCCTCCCTACAGTACATTTCCGCGTAGCGTCATTCAGTCTCGTACACGGTATACCGATGATGGTTTCGTTATCATTTCAGTGTACACCATAACCACACCAACACAAATCATCCACACAGACGTGTGCAAGATGAAGCCATCACAAACATACGCGTCTGGCCAATACAAAAAGACAAGCCGAGCCACAACACTCACTCTCGCTACTATTCGATTACATTTCATTCGATTATGCAAAATGTGCAAAGCGCTAGAACTTTCTTGGTTGTTTGGGGCTTTTAAGCATTCACTCACATCTATTCTCTAGCTGTCATGTGTAATGTACCGAAACTATAGATCCCGAAGATCCACATCCAAGTCTCAAAGACCTTCCCATGGTTTAACCCGGATGTGTCACACATGCCCTGGTATAGTCCACAGACATTATGTCGACCGCAGTATAAGGCAAGAGATAATACAAATCTTTATCATAGATCCATCATGAGTAAATTGTCAGTTGAAGAACAGCTAATAAGGGTAAGAGATTCAGAAGGAAGAGTTGTTGAGGATGATATGTGATCTTTTAAGTTGCCGAACCAGCATGATGGCGTAGACTCAACAGTTCTTTGAAGGATGAACGGATAGAATCTGTAAACTACAAACTTCTCTATATAGCGTTTGTTAACTACACCAGGAAGCTTAAGTAGTGCCATCAATCATCATTCAAGATTCCATTTTCTGTTAAACGTTAACAATTATGAACATTTAACGTTACTTGCCCGAGAATCAAATCCAGGCCACCAGCTGTTCTCGGTAGCCTGGGTTCAACTCTCGGACAAGCAATGGTTAAATCATATACTGATTTACTCGTGAACATTAAAACGTTTTGATATATATATATATATATATATATATATATATATATATATATATATATATATATATATATATATATATATATATATTAGAAATGATCACAATTGATATACACCAAATGGCGTCCTAGTTTCGTCTCTTCGATGTATATCAACTGACTTATATTTCTCTCTCGTGTCTCCCCTGATGATGTGATTATTACACGAAAGTGCACTTGGGAACTTTTCGTGTTTCATTTTCCCCGTGGACTCATAGGAATATATATATATATATATATATATATATATATATATATATATATATATATATATATATATATATATATATATATATATATATATAAAGATGGTGATTGACAAAATGTATTCACGTTAAAATATACAATTATACAGTTGATGTTATAAAGAGAAATAACGAGTCTGCCTATAAATATATCGAACTCGACAAACGAGGAAAATTTCGGCAAAGATCACATGAAATCGGCGATGCAATCAGCTGTGATGTCTCATTCTCCTGCACTTACAGTCATCCTGAGATCCTAAATGTTTTACATCCCTGTAACATCATTTCACCTTAAAAACATTGTCTAAATCCAGGTTCAGGATTCCAAAAGAAGGAACAGCACTGCCGACATGAGAAGCTTCTGGACTTGACGGGTAAAGTTTTTAATACTTGCCTTCACTACCGACACACACTACATCAACATTACTACATTACATAAACTACGAGTAATCAAAATCCTAACATTACTGGACTACATAAACTTCGACAACCATGTGAAATCTTTATGATGATACGTCACACTCCTTCAGCATTTCAACGGCCAAACATGACAAAAAAAATAAAGAAAAATCATGCATCTTTCTGCTTGACTTACCGACATCAAGGTTCAGCAGGGGTGAGAGTCATGGTATAACACAGGGGTTAGTGGCCCAAGCCAGCGTGACACAACTATCTTGCTACACAAGCGGCCGTCGCACTAACCTAATTCTACGGTTTCTACAGCGACACTTTGCATTCTCTCTCTCTCTCTCTCTCTCTCTCTCTCTCTCTCTCTCTCTCTCTCTCTCTCTCTCTCTCTCTCTCTCTCTCTCTCTCTCTCTCTCTCTCTCTCTCTCTCAACAATATAACAACGCATACAACGGTGAAGGAAGTACATTGAAGAAAATGTTAAGACTTCCGAGCTACTACAAATGTAACTCTTGAATTCATGGAGCACATTGATAAGATTGCGCTCTCTACTTGGGTGCAAACAACGAGTGGAATGATACTGGGAACTTTCATGAGATACAAGGCCAATGATTAAATCATGTTATGTACATACAAGAAGTAAAGCAAAATACTACTGCGTTTGAAGGTATTATACAAGCTAACTAAAATACTGCGCCGTTTTCAGGCATACACAAGGAGCAAAGTGAATTACTCCAGCGTATTAAGGTACATACAAGAAGTAGAATACTGCTGCAATTTAAGGTCACCATCTACTCAGTTGAAAATGAACAAATTACAACGAAAACAGACACTTCACAAAGGAAATTGGTGGACTCCAGTGGAGCACATAAGCTATCGTGGACGACTTGAGAGAAAAACTATACAGTCTGTAAAGTGACACACGATTATATGCGTCTGGCAACACAAAGGAAGGAATAATAATAATAATGATAAAAAAAAAACAAGTGTCTTAACCCAGAGAGCGTCTAGGTTAGAAGGTTAGAAAGATTCAGAATTCTGGGAAAGTTATCCTTGGGATCATACTATAAAGACATCGGACGAAAAACAATGTCCAGCAAAGAAAACTGAACTATTATTGACTGGAATACCAAGAGGATTTCAGAAACATGCCTGGAGTGACTACAGATACCTTTACTTCTGTAGGCTCATGGCTGAAGTCAGCAGTAACGAACCTCGAACAGACAGAAGCAGTATTATCCTACACGCAAGAGTTACATACATACACTGAGCGCCAAGGGCGCCTCTCAGACAAAATCTCATGATAGGCAGGTACGTATTATCTACGGGAATAGAAAACTCTTATCGTTCGCTATACGTACTTAACGTCCTGTTTGATAACACTTTCAGACAGCACTACGCGTTATCCCTGATGTATGGCAAAATCGGGTGAAAGTTACTCATACATATGCACTCTTGCAAAACCGGCGAAATAACGTTCTCTCTTACAGCGTCACACACACACACACACAGCTTTCAGTCGGGCATTAAAATCCTCACCAAATAAGATGGAAAAAAATGAAATCACTCCACTGTATTTTCAGGGACTATAACTGTAAAAATGACATTACTATATTCAACGGCATCATACCCTCAAGAGTGAATATCACACATTAACCAAGTTCACCGGACGTAACCCAAATGATCAAGGAAAATAAGGCAAGACTCGCCTCCGCTCCAGGCTACTGGAACGACTGACATGGAGGACATTTTCCCTGTCTAACGCTTAACACACACCAGCCCAGCAATATATTTCCTACTTACAAAGCAAACCACACAACGTAAGTCTAATAAAGTGTCTTAATTCCAAGCAAACGCTTAATATCGAGTTATTTCAGGGTCTACTTAATTTTTTTTGTCTTGTCCTACAACGTCTATTCATTCTTCTGTTCTTGGGTCGTGCGTCTTCAAGCATTATTTTATCGCAACCCTCCCTCTCTCCGTCCGGACTCGTGACATGCAGACATGTCCTTCCTTTAATGCAGCCTTTATATATGACTTGTGATCTGCTTCAAAAACTTTCTTCTCATAAAAATCTATGAGGGGTAGACCCTTCTACGTACACCCTTGCCCTTGCGCGAGGGCTGAGCACCGGTGGAGACGAATGACGTCATACACGTATAATATTCCTAGTGGCGAGTTGCCACCACAGGAGTGGGGCGACCTTACCACTGCTTGAGTACGTCTGCAGGAAGAAATTAGTGGCATCACCCGCATATCCCCGACTGCACCTGACCTCATGATTACCATTAGTCGCCCTTGTACTTAGGATATGTACCTTGTAGTCGTCAGGGCCTTATAAACACACACACACACACACACACACACACACACACACACACACACACACACAATGAAGGATAAATTCTAAACCAAACCACACGTCGCTTAAACTATCACACGTCCGCTATCGAATATTTCGTACAGTGAAGGTTTAAGGGGGAGGGGGGTGGGGGGTCACTAAGGTTATACAGTGGACGTGGGGGGCGACGGTGGAATCCTGGGGTGTGGCCAGGGGTAGAGGTCAGCAGAAGGCCACCCCAGGGAGCGCACAGGGGTCCTGGGGAAGGGCGGGGAGAAACGGCTCCTTCTCGAAGTCATTACGTACACACCCCTTCCAAGACAGACTCATCATAAACACGACACCGTGCACATATATACACACTCTCTTAACACTCTCTTGCCTCTAATCACACAATTAGGGAAAGAGAAAAAATAAGAGAGTAGGGTGATGGGGACAAGCAAACACAGGTCGGGGATGGGCAGAGGGTTCTAGATGTGCTGGGGAAGGGGGAAAGGGAAGGGGGTGGGGGGAAGGCTGGGAGGACACCCTTCACCAGCAGCCAACACTTTACTAACTATGTTGGGGGGGGACACGACGGACAGTGTACGTACAACCCTATGGGAGAGGCTTAAATACCTGCCCGGCAGGAAAGACAGACCCCATGGGAGAGGCTCAGAGACCTGCCCGGCAGATAAGAGACCCCATGGGAGGCCTTAATATCTACCCTGGAGAATAAAGAGACGCCATGGGAGATAATACTAGTCCACAGTCAGTAATCCTACGTGGTCAGTACACGTCATTACTACCAGCGGATTACGGGAACAGTTTTACAATCGTGTGGCCACGTCTCTTAAACCTTTTATATACGTATCATGTCTTTACTCCTACGTACACACAGACAGCGGTTAGCGTTGCTGACCATCAAGCATGCCCCGGCCGTCTGGGATCAAACCGAATGAGGTCGCGGCAGCTGGTCCTACACAGTCCACCCAGCTGTTCATCCTCCCCAAAGGGCTGGTCGACAGAATGGGTACCTGTGTGTGGATGGTGCGTGACATACTGCTCGCCTTCAATGAACATCCGCGAGAAGCTATGTTAAGGATGAACCAGCAAAATGGTTAGAAGCCATGATATGGTTAAGCTAGCAGGCTGCTGGTGGTGGTGGGGGCGGCTATGATAAGGTTAAGACAGCCAGCACTCTCTCCCGGCGTGCGCACATCGGGAAGATATGATAAAGAGACGAGGGTCTGCGAGAAAGGGGGTCGAACCGACCCAAGCAGTCTTGCGGCGGGCAGCGATGCCTTACGACCATCGATAACAGCACAAGCCCACGCTGATAACAGTTCCGATAAACCCCTTCAGATGGGAAAAAATTTAGGCTAGTGTACATATTTATCTGTATAATGATTACGATGAGTTAGTAATAATGAGGGCATTCAGTCACACACGCCGTGTCGTCTACCATATAAAAGGTATACGTATTATATGTATGAAAAAAAAAATTAAATCAAATTCTGTTGACTATAAATGAAGGGAATTTATAATACGTTCTCTCTCTCTCTCTCTCTCTCTCTCTCTCTCTCTCTCTCTCTCTCTCTCTCTCTAATACACACACACAAGATGAACATGTGTGTACCATCTGTAAAGTACAGTACCTATGAGCTCTCTCATACCGAAGGAAAAAAAAAAAAAAACACTCGACCAACCGAGGATGATGACACAACATACTTCCACAACACGAGGAATTCATTTCAACCAGCACACATGTGACACACGAGATACGTGCCACCGTATCACATGTTCCCATACCCTGGATGTAAGCTCCATCATTATATGGCAAGTGACAAAGCCACATACATATCGCAGAAGAGTCGCATGTGGTTCCCTGTCTTGCGGACTCGTATGTATGTCAACGATCTATCCTCACAGACGAGATAACACGTTGGCGACCGCGAGTGACTCCCCACGACTGAAGGAATCTGAACGCTTCATAACACGTCCGGCTGAGTGAGTGAGTGAGTGACTAACCGAGGACAAAACTCAAAACTCCACCACCACCACGATCATCACACCACAAGCGGCCATTTGTCCTTATCCAGTCCAGGGTGATTTTGAGGCAAGCGGGTGTCACAAACTACTTCATCGTTCCTTCGAAAGGCAAAAAAAAATGCTCCCTGTGGTCACCGTGAGACAAGGCATTTAAGCAAAAGTATTCAGTCCCAGTAGATTACAAAACAGGTACGAAAAAAACAGCGAGGACAAGTACAGCGGGACAGTGTATAAACTATGACGCACAGTTACGTCCACCAGGTCTCATGATCCTCTTAAACATACACACGAGTCCACCAGGGGCTAATCATCCACTCCGGCCATTCACTCCATCGTCGTTGTAAATATTATCAAGATCAATAGTCTCGCTATCAATACTCCCGTTATCGGTGAAACGAGAACAAAAGTGAGATAAATGCACTCCGGTCCGAATTACCGGGGTTGAGACCCCTCCACTCAGTGAGCATCACAACCGCGCGGTTGCATCCTATAAACATGTTTTACCTCCGACTCTTTCGTCACTCATTATACATGCAGAGCGTCCATGAACAGCTGATGCTGGACATGGGAGCAGACAGATACTACAACTCCATCAGATAACGTAGTCTATCACTGTATAACACCGTTACGTTGGTGACAATACGGGACATCATGTGGCGAGTATAACTCCACACCAAGGCCTGCTTCCCCCACCCCACGTGACATTACGTAACAGTAGCCTCCGATCCTTCTCATGCCCGCAGATTACTCGCCTTCAATCAAGTGTTGCACAGATAAGGAAAACAATGTCATTGACAATGACGATAACAAGTGATAAGAAAGGTTACAGGGTGTGGGAATTTCGCCCCCTACTCACGTCAGTTTTCACAGTATTGCGTAAAGCCTCGCCCACAATTAAAGACGCACCTGGCAGGCTAAACAATTCTTCCATATGACTACCAAGGGAGCCTTTATTACCTAAATCACAAATAATAGAAGCCATTCATCTACAAATAATCTCTACCAAAAATCAATAACAACCATAGTAATGGGAGAAAAAATGTAGCACTACATTAATAAGTTAGAATTTGGGTGCTTTATACATAATACAGGAATATCTTTACCCCATCTACCCAAAACTGTGCTCACTACATAATGCTACAGATTCTAATCTATACAGAGGATTCGTTTTCATCGATCAAACGAAAGCTGTTCAGTGTGCTACTGAATACTACAAGTAACATGACCAGAAGACCTAAGACCAACGCAAGTCTCTCTGGCGCCTTTAACTTCCAGGTCATTATTGAACATACCTCAACGTGGCTGCAATACCAACCAACCATTTTTTTTCCCTCCAGTATATTATGTAACCTTTTGCGTCGTATCCTACGGGATGGGTACGACTCCACAATAGACTCTGCACCGCTTTACACACAAGATTTCTTCCTTTGTGCCATTGTAATGAAACTCCATAGTTAATCTTTACTAATTTACTTTTTTTCTTTTTACATTGGACGCTCCAGTCACGGACAAAAGTCCACATCTTGGCCGGGCCTTAAATGAAATACAAAGAGGTTAATGAAAGAGAAAAAGAAGAGACAAGGTCGATATATAAGAATTCTTAAGGAAGTGGAAAACCCTGTCTTTTAGAATGTACCAGGTTATGGTTACAGGGAAAGACATGGGAGGGTACAGAGTTCCACAGCTTCGAGGCGCAAGGAAAGGAAACAATTATCAAAACGGACCAACCGTGAGTTGCCAGCGACCAGACAGTAATCATGAGACGCAGCAGCTTGCCGAGTATTGCTTGGTCTAGCTTGTGAACGGTGCAAACAAGCAGCCAGCTCTCGGGAGTAAAAAGGAAACAAAGTAATACTTACAGAGGAGGGAAAGTGAACCAACACTGCAGAGTAAGGCATGCGGGTCAAGTTTGGAAGTTAGGCTGGGGCAGTTTATAAGCTGGACAGCTTGGCAGAGCAAGACCCACCCTACACAGGAGAGCAGTACTCCATACAAGGACGAATCAATCCTTTGTATAAACGGAGCAACTGTTCAGAAGAAATTTCGACATCTGAATGGGACTCCCAGTTTCTTTGAGGCAGCCTCAGCTGTTTCCGTAATGTGGGGTTTCCAAGATAGGTTGGATGTTACAGTAAAACCAACGACGTTAACCGAGTCAATAGGAGAAATCAAAGAGCCGTCGGAGTACAGAAGAAAGTTGTGAAGAATTTCCGACAAAGAGATGGGTAGAAACTGGGTGTTGGAGGCATTAAACAAACAGATTTCGTCTAACTCACCGAGATATCCTGACCGAGTTTACCGAGGAAGATGTGTCGAGAAGAGATGCAGATCGAGTGAAAGAAGGAGGAGGAGGAGCAACGAAAGATGTGGAGGACTGCAGTGTTGAGTCGTCTGCGTATGAGTGTACGTGGTAACCTCTCGGTCTAGAAAAATAATACCACTACACCTATACCATCCCGACCAGTGCGCCCAAAACTGCCACTACCACACCTATCCACACCCACGATCACCGTTACTAAAACCTGTACTTCGCTACCACTCTACCAGGAACTCACACACTCCACCCTCACCCACCCAAGCCAGCCAACTCACCCACAAGAGAATGCGAACCCCTGCCTAAGCAAGGCTTCTCATCAATGAAGCACTTCCCGAACTCCGTATGTCCCACCACCTGCGTCTTGCGTAAGCTTGCATTATTTTCTCCAAGATAAGAGTTATCAGTTGTTATCAGTACGTCAGGAGAGGAAGAGAAAGAAAAGAATATGGAAAAAAAAAAGGACAGTGAGAGAGGAGAAAGAGCAAGGAAAAAAAAAAAAAAAAGGTGGAGGAGGGATGGTGGGGTAAGGACACATTCCTCCCGAGTTCTATGTTCGCTCGCCAACATTCTAAGCAGGTTCGCTGAGCTCAATGCGATTCGACACACCAACGATGACACAAAATATCGCATTTTTTTATACAGATGGGGAAGATTGAGTTATCAAAATACAAAAGGGGTGGGCAAATGTGACACTATAAATTTAGTGAAGCCGTTTTCAGAACCTTGTTAATTTAACTGTCGCGCGGGCAGAAACGCTACAACGCTACTGAGCCAGGAGCGGTATGGTGTGCATCAACAGATATGGTATAACCTCCACTCCCAAACAGACCTTGGCCTCTGACCAACTACTTGCTGAATTCCCACCCCACACGTATATATATATATATATTTTTTTTTTTTTATACTTTGTCGCTGTCTCCCGCGTTTGCGAGGTAGCGCAAGGAAACAGACGAAAGAAATGGCCCAAACCCCCCCCCCCCCATACACATGTATATACATACGTCCACACACGCAAATATACATACCTACACAGCTTTCCATGGTTTACCCCAGACGCCTCACATGCCTTGATTCAATCCACTGACAGCACGTCAACCCCGGTATACCACATCGCTCCAATTCACTCTATTCCTTGCCCTCCTTTCACCCTCCTGCATGTTCAGGCCCCGATCACACAAAATCTTTTTCACTCCATCTTTCCACCTCCAATTTGGTCTCCCTCTTCTCCTCGTTCCCTCCACCTCCGACACATATATCCCCTTGGTCAATCTTTCCTCACTCATTCTCTCCATGTGCTCAAACCACTTCAAAACACCCTCTTCTGCTCTCTCAACCACGCTCTTTTTATTTCCACACCTCTCTCTTACCCTTACGTTACTCACTCGATCAAACCACCTCACACCACACATTGTCCTCAAACATCTCATTTCCAGCACATCCATCCTCCTGCGCACAACTCTATCCATAGCCCACGCCTCGCAACCATACAACATTGTTGGAACCACTATTCCTTCAAACATACCCATTTTTGCTTTCCGAGATAATGTTCTCGACTTCCACACATTCTTCAAGGCCCCCAGAATTTTCGCCCCCTCCCCCACCCTATGATCCACTTCCGCTTCCATGGTTCCATCCGCTGCCAGATCCACTCCCAGATATCTAAAACACTTCACTTCCTCCAGTTTTTCTCCATTCAAACTCACCTCCCAATTGACTTGACCCTCAACCCTACTGTACCTAATAACCTTGCTCTTATTCACATTTACTCTTAACTTTCTTCTTCCACATACTTTACCAAACTCTGTCACCAGCTTCTGCAGTTTCTCACATGAATCAGCCACCAGCGCTGTATCATCAGCGAACAACTGACTCACTTCCCAAGCTCTCTCATCCCCAACAGACTTCATACTTGCCCCTCTTTCCAAAACTCTTGCATTTACCTCCCTAACAACCCCATCCATAAACAAATTGAACAACCATGGAGACATCACACACCCCTGCCGCAAACCTACATTCACTGAGAACCAATCACTTTCCTCTCTTCCTACACGTACACATGCCTTACATCCTCGATAAAAACTTTTCACTGCTTCTAACAACTTTCCTCCCACACCATATATATATATATATATATATATATATATATATATGCGATGTACCTTCGCCTAAAATGGGATACGCCCTACCAGTCTGGTCCCTTAATTTTGAAGAACCACACACTATTGCAGTTTAATACCTAGAAGAATGAGTGAAATGAACAACGAAGGGGGGGAGGGAGATCCCTCAATCTCCCCACCTTGGACAAAAGAAGAACAGGGAGAGACACGACCATTACATATACATTCCTCGGCGGCCATGACCACGTCAACACAAAGCAGTTGTTTGATACTGGACAATCGTCAAGTACAAGAGAGGCAAAACTGTGGGTTGTTTCGACGAGGGAAGTGTTCCGGGAGACGTCAGGAAACACTTCCTCAATAATTGAATAATGTGGTAAGAGGTCGGGTCCCAAGAGCGTAAACCTCTCTCCTGTTATGCATACACACACACACACACACACACACACAGGGTAACCCCCGTCTCTCTTACTATAAATATGCACCTGAGCTGACCCTGGCCTCATGTTGACATTTCCAGACCTGAATGTCCCGGGGGGCTCACGCTGCATCCCTGATCACGCACAACAATGGTAAGAGGAAGGCCCGAGTGGACGGCGCGAATACGAGGCTTAGACAGACAGACTTCAGGAAGGAGTCATCTAACGTGAGGTGGTCATCTAACGTTAGGTGGTCAACTAACGTTTATCCTCACACACACACACACACACACACACACACACACAATACACCACATTCTTTCATTCTCATCGCTATGAGGTTTGGTGACGTACATTGTTCACCCTGGTGGGAGAGGGGGAAAGAGGGAAGTGGTAGTCATCTTTTAAGTGACCTGGAGCTACGCCTCGTCATGTTCAGCTGAAGCCGCGTCATCGTGACCTGACCTGGCCACAGCCCCGCCCCCTCCCCCCTCGCAGCACCAGGTTAATACCGACCCCTGACATCATCCTGACCCCGCCCCCCGACCGACGGATGATACTCCCCTCCGTGACATCACGGGAGCAGCTTGTGACGTCATCCCTAGGGAGGCGTGGTTCATGCTAAACCGCGACGTCATACTGACTGTGACTCGCGCTCAAAATGACGTCATTCCAATGACCTCGAGCCCCCTTTGAAACGCTACAACAGACCGTGACGTGGAAGTGCACAATTACCTCTGAGAGAGAGAGAGAGAGAGAGAGAGAGAGAGAGAGAGAGAGAGAGAGAGAGAGAGAGAGAGAGAGAGAGAGAGAGAGAGAGAATGTTAACTTGGCCGTCTCTCTGCCTGGCACGGGTCCTTGTTACTACATATCTTCACGCACATGATTGGCCATACCCCAACATGCGACTGTTTTGAGTGCGCAGCAACAAGATCGTTAAGCGCGCGCGCGCGCACACACACACACACACACACACACACTATCTTTCAAGTACATTTGTCAGGAAATATTCAGTAAGCTATTTACATCCTACGTAAGGCCCAAACTAGAATATGCTTCTCATGTTTAGTCACCATATAAAAAAGGGGAGCTAATAGAGAAGGTCCACAGGAAGGCAACAAACAGGGTATCATCGGTATTAAGAAAGGTAATTACAGGAAACGGTTAAAGGCTTTACTTTTGTCCACTTTAGAAGAAACAAAGAGTGAGGGGTGACCTGATCATTTAAGGTTTGGATCTGATCGAAGATCGAAGACGTGGACAATGTCCAGTTCGAGAGATATAGGGGTAGAGCAACTAGAGGAAATAACATGAATTTAAACAAGAAACTTGTTTAAAAAAAAAAAAAAGATATAAAGTATACGAGTGATGGGTGAATGAGATGCCTTGGAACATACCTAATGCAGACATCATACATAATTTCAAGAAATTGTTTGATAGGAGGGGATGTTCGAGAGATGAGCCACCACGACCGTAAACCTCCTTCCCCACACAGTGCAAATACATTATGACACACACACATTGGAAAGATTGGATACGATCACTGAAATTAAAACCACTTACATGTAAAAATCAGAATCGCCTTTAAGGTAAATGGAAAATACAAAGCAAACCATTAACATCGTACACTAGACCAAAACTAGAGTACGCGTCTCCAGCAATCACCATATTTAAAACATCCGGAGAATGACAACCAAGACGGAGCTAGACTTATGGGAGATAGAAAACTCCCTCCACACACGTCGCAGTACACACGGGTATAATTCAGGTAGCATCAGTAATGTCAACTGTAGCAGAAGCGGCAATAAGAGAAGAACGTAGACACACAGTAACGTAAATCCTTAAACATATATATATATATATATATATATATATATATATATATATATATATATATATATATATATATATAAGTCACGACTGACAATAACGAACAACACTTGAACGGACTCCATGTCTTAACGTGACTCATAGCCACGCGAGGGGAAGGGAGGGAGGTTAGGGAGGAGGAGGAGGAGGGGAGGATGGGAGGGAGGAAGGGGGACAGGGGAGAAGCTAAGGAGATAGGTCACTACCACACCAAAACAAGTACAGATGTGACGTTTGAGAGGTCGCCCACCAAGCAACACCCACCACACACAGCCACGCAATACACTGGACTTCTCTGACCCGTGCAACTGTTGCCAAGAAAAACTCACACGACCACATGTGCGTACATCATGACAGCTGATGCAAAGCACTCTAATCCATGCCACAATGCATCATATATATATATATATATATATATATATATATATATATATATATATATATATATATATATATATATTTTTTTTTTTTTTTTTCAAACTATTCGCCATTTCCCGCGATAGCGAGGTAGCGTTAAGAACAGAGGACTGGGCCTTTGAGGGAATATCCTCACCTGGCCCTCTTCTCTGTTCTTTCTTTTGGAAAAAAAAAAAAATAACAGTATTTCAGCAATAATGAGACCATGCTACTCCGTATTTTAATTAGGGAATTAACAATACATTTATACTGACATAAATTCTTTTTTTTCTATTTCCATAAAAGAAACTACTCAAGCTATTCGTCACACAAAATCAGTCTAACATATAAAATCAATCGTGCTAATTAAGGCTTCAAACGTCCACACAATACAGACATAAGCGGGAAAGATACACGATACGAAATTAAACTAAGAATCTTTAGATTAATCTACAGGCATAGAATTTCTGAAGGAATATTCAAACTGAAGTTTGGGTCGCATAACAGCTCCAGCGTTCATCATGTGGGAGCCAGTAGACGTAACACGACCTTTAAAATCCGGTAGTCTCACTAAAACCTGAAGGCTTATAATATCTGGACACCTAACACCGGGAGGCTTAACACAACACACAAATACACGTATAAGGAAACGTTAGGAACTTTTAACCAGCCAACCACGGAAAAGAGAGAGAGGAGTATGGGGTGAATTGATCACAACACTTAAGCTTCTGATACAAACTGATAATACAAAAAGCAGTTCTTCGACAGATATCTGTTGGGATACAACTACCAGAGGACATAACACGAAATGAAGCAAGAAACGTCGAAAAAAAAAAAATATATATATATATATATATATATTTTTTTTTCTTCATAATATTCGCCATCTCCCGCGTTAGCGAGGTAGCGTTAAGAACAGAGGACTGAGCCTTTGAGGGAAATCCTCACTTGGCCTCCTTCTCTGTTCCTTCTCTTGGAAAATCAAAAACGAGAGGGGAGGATTTCCTGCCCCCCCCCCCCTCCCCTTTAAGTCGCCTTCTACGACACGCAGGGAATACGTGGGAAGTATTCTTTCCCCCCTATTCCCAAGGAGGATATATATATATATATATATATATATATATATATATATATATATATATATATATATATATATATATATATATATATATGTGTGTGTGTGTGTGTGTGTGTATGTGTGTGTGTGTGTGTGTGTGTTTGTGTGTAAATATGTGGATGAATGGACTGAACAGAGAAGGGGACGTGGTCAATACTGACACCATCCACAAGTTCAAAGAATTGTAAGATCGCAATGAATAATCAATGAGATGGGTCCCCACAAGTGTGTAACTCCATCCCAGTACTGTCCAAATATGTTCACACACACACACACACCTTTTAAAGGTCAGGTCAGAAGGCCGGATCACGGTACCCCAGGAATCAACACCGTCATTCTCGATGATGACCACCGAACCTCCATGCTCCCGAGGTTAACCTGGAGAAGGTCACACACCAACGTAAGTGTAGGAGGTCCACCGTGCCTGAGGACAAACTGGTGACGTAACCACGCGAGCCCTTCCCTCACCACCCTATACCAACGAACCGCTCGCTACCCTCACAGCGTCTTCGAGGTCGTACTAAATGTAAACAATGGAAAATGAAAAAAAAAAAAATCACGATCCTGACATTTATTTCTGTGCAACATATACCCCGACCCTTCTCCCCCCCCTACCCACTCCTTTAACCCTCCCTTGCACGACCCCAAAAAATATGTCAATGTACAGGATATCTATTGAGGAAATGACACACCCCCACTGACTCCAACACCAGCCGCCCATCCCCCACATACTATTCAGGGCACGCAAGCGCGCGCGCGCACACACACACACACACACACACACACACACACACACACACACACACAGCATTCAGGGTGAACTTCCTTCGCGTCAAATGAGACAGGAACACACACCACCTCAAACCTCACCTTCACCTACTTAATCTCCCACTGACCCCAACCTAACCCCTCTGCCCACACCCACCCTCCCTCAAGCAAGCCTTGCTGAATGTGAAGACACTTAAATGCGGTTGATATTTTCTTTATTCATCCTCGATCGCTGTTAGCGAAGGAGCGCCAGGAACAGACGAACTGGGGTTACCTCATCCGCTCACATCCATTCCCTAGCTGTCATGTGTAATGGTCATCTCAAGTGATGATATTCACAGGCTGGAGAACAGCCAATAAGCATCCACCAAGGTCAAAGAGTTAAATGACATGACGTTAAGTTTTTAAAATGCCCCCCCGCGTAGTTTTTAGTTATTTGTCAACAAGAAGAGGTGTACGGGTACTTTATTACAGAATCATATTCACTATCTTTCACTGCGTTTATATTACAAAATACCATCGAAACCAGATATTCTTTTTTTACAAGATTTTGAACCGTAAAGCAAAAATAAGGAAACGAATGTGGCAAAGAAAAAAATTAATGTTTACAAAGCATCGGGTTAGGTCATGCTGGTCTCCATTGACCGAGTGCGTGTGTGTGTGTGTGTGTGTGTGTGTGTGTGTGTGTGGGTGGGTGGGGGGGGGGGGATCAATGTCGACACTGACGGTTGGGCCTCAAGTTGTGCGTCCGTCTTGCACACGACAGGTGAGAATAATTCAAACCCACAACATACAAAACTTATGATGGATCGCCTTCTCATACCACTGATCCATCTAACTCTGACAAAAAAAAAAAAAAAAACTGACCTTTAGACCCATTCCCTAAATCATTTTACTGGAGTTGTAAGTTTGCTCTGCTGGACACACACACACACACACACACACACACACACACACACACACACACACACACACAACTTAAGTTGGACCTCAACACTTCCAATATAAAACCTTTCATTCAATGACAAACACCTGGGCAAAATGACCTGAAAACGACACAGTTCAGGCATGATTCAACAGGTAAACGCCATCATCAAGACAAGCTGTCACCTCTACTTGACTCTTGCTTAAAAAAAAAAAAAAAAAAAAAAAAAGAACAAAAGAAATAGATAAGGATATGTTGCCGGAAATGTCATTATCGACACCACTTAACACGTCATGGCCAACCTCCCCCCCCCCCCCCCCGAGAGCAGTCCCAAATGGTTTTGAGGTCCATCCGTTTTCCCACGGGATTTTATGCTCTTCTCGAGTTCAGAAATCTCCAGTGGGTACTAAGGACATTTCTTTCTTATATGTATCCTGTCGAAAAAACGTAAAAACATCCATCATTATTCTTCTATCACTAACAGCCTTCATTAATGACGGGGTTTACTAAAGATAAATGGTTACCTTTTATCTTCTGGAAGGAGGTAAATAGGGTGCGTAAGACAAGGGAGCAAATGGGAACTTCAGTAAAGGGCGTAAATGGGGAGGTGATAACAAGTAGTGGTGATGTGAGAAGGAGATGGAATGAGTATTTTGAAGGTTTGTTGAATGTGTCTGATGACAGAGTGGCAGATATAGGGTGTTTGGGTCGAGGTGGTGTGCAAAGTGAGAGGGTTAGGGAAAATGATTTGGTAAACAGAGAAGAGGTAGTAAAAGCTTTGCGGAAGATGAAAGCCGGCAAGGCAGCAGGTTTGGATGGTATTGCAGTGGAATTTATTAAAAAAAAGGGGGTGACTGTATTGTTGACTGGTTGGTAAGGTTATTTAATGTATGTATGACTCATGGTGAGGTGCCTGAGGATTGGCGGAATGCTTGCATAGTGCCATTGTACAAAGGCAAAGGGGATAAGAGTGAGTGCTCAAATTACAGAGGTATAAGTTTGTTGAGTATTCCTGGTAAATTATATGGGAGGGTATTGATTGAGAGGGTGAAGGCATGTACAGAGCATCAGATTGGGGAAGAGCAGTGTGGTTTCAGAAGTGGTAGAGGATGTGTGGATCAGGTGTTTGCTTTGAAGAATGTATGTGAGAAATACTTAGAAAAGCAAATGGATTTGTATGTAGCATTTATGGATCTGGAGAAGGCATATGATAGAGTTGATAGAGATGCTCTGTGGAAGGTATTAAGAATATATGGTGTGGGAGGCAAGTTGTTAGAAGCAGTGAAAAGTTTTTATCGAGGATGTAAGGCATGTGTACGTGTAGGAAGAGAGGAAAGTGATTGGTTCTCAGTGAATGTAGGTTTGCGGCAGGGGTGTGTGATGTCTCCATGGTTGTTTAATTTGTTTATGGATGGGGTTGTTAGGGAGGTAAATGCAAGAGTTTTGGAAAGAGGGGCAAGTATGAAGTCTGTTGGGGATGAGAGAGCTTGGGAAGTGAGTCAGTTGTTGTTCGCTGATGATACAGCGCTGGTGGCGGATTCATGTGAGAAACTGCAGAAGCTGGTGACGGAGTTTGGTAAAGTGTGTGGAAGAAGAAAGTTAAGAGTGAATGTCAATAAGAGCAAGGTTATTAGGTACAGTAGGGTTGAGGGTCAAGTCAATTGGGAGGTGAGTTTGAATGGTGAGAGGCTGGAGGAAGTGAAGTGTTTTAGATATCTGGGAGTGGATCTGTCAGCGGATGGAACCATGGAAGCGGAAGTGGATCATAGGGTGGGGGAGGGGGCGAAAATTTTGGGAGCCTTGAAAAATGTGTGGAAGTCGAGAACATTATCCCGGAAAGCAAAAATGGGTATGTTTGAAGGAATAGTGGTTCCAACAATGTTGTATGGTTGCGAGGCGTGGGCTATGGATAGAGTTGTGCGCAGGAGGATGGATGTGCTGGAAATGAGATGTTTGAGGACAATGTGTGGTGTGAGGTGGTTTGATCGAGTAAGTAACGTAAGGGTAAGAGGGATGTGTGGAAATAAAAAGAGCGTGGTTGAGAGAGCAGAAGAGGGTGTTTTGAAGTGGTTTGGGCACATGGAGAGAATGAGTGAGGAAAGATTGACCAAGAGGATATATGTGTCGGAGGTGGAGGGAACGAGGAGAAGAGGGAGACCAAATTGGAGGTGGAAAGATGGAGTGAAAAGGATTTTGTGTGATCGGGGCCTGAACATGCAGGAGGGTGAAAGGAGGGCAAGGAATAGAGTGAATTGGAGCGATGTGGTATACAGGGGTTGACGTGCTGTCAGTGGATTGAATCAAGGCATGTGAAGCGTCTGGGGTAAACCATGGAAAGCTGTGTAGGTATGTATATTGCGTGTGTGGACGTGTGTATGTACATGTGTATGGGGGGGGTTGGGCCATTTCTTTCGTCTGTTTCCTTGCGCTACCTCGCAAACGCGGGAGACAGCGACAAAGTATAAAAAAAAAAAAAAAAAAAAAAAAAAAAAAAAAAAAAAAAAATGGTTACCTACGATAACATCGTAAAAGTAACCTTACGCTAACACATGAACTTATTCTCCGAAGGAAAAAAAATAATTAAATATTCTAATCCTAGGAAACGATAATCTTTCGAATAATCACTTGATGTGATAAGACACGGGGATGGTTAACGGGGCTGTATTTGACAAGGCTGGAAATAATACAGTTTCAAACACAATGCGAGATGATGATGCAACACCGGCTGGGGTAATTCTGAGAAAGATCTCAAGACCTTACACTCCAGTGCATGGCAGCTGGAGGCTGAGTGTGGGCGAATGTAGCCTTTGTTGTCTTTTCCTGGCGCTACCTCGCGCGCGTGCGAGGGGAGGGGGTTATCATTTCATGTGTGGCGGGGTGGCGACGAGAATGAATGGAGGCAGCATGTATGAATTATGTACATGTATTCATATGTATATGTCTGTGTAAGTATATATATGTATACACTGAAATGTATAGGTATGTATATGTGCGTGTGTGGACGTGTATGTATATACATGAGTATGTGGGTGGGTTGGGCCATTCTTTCCGTTTGTTTCCTTGCGCTACCTCGCTAACGCGGGAGACAGCGACAAAGTACAATATATATATACGAAAGATGAAGTATTACTTTAAAACCTCTTTCTATTGGCCCCAGCAGCCCAGGGTTGGACTACTTCCAATGGCAGAGTAATGTGGACTCCTTTGATGTGCGAAATTCTTTGGTGAAACAGTATTCCCACTGATATAGTTGGGCCAAAGTGTCTTTTCACCAGAGGTGTAACTTCTGCAGGCAGAGCCAGTTCATAATATATATATATATATATATATATATATATATATATATATATATATATATACACACACACACAATTCAAATTGATGTCCAGAAACATAAACAACTGCGTGAATAACATGCGCACATGAGCGATCGACTAAAACGTCCCTTTAAACAAAAGACATGCCAGCTGCTTGCCACGGTCCTGATGCAGGCTGGCCTCACCGCCCACACCAGCTGTTAACTGTTGCATGAGTCAGCCATGCGCAGCTCGTCAGGTCATGAATCACAGAGGGGAATAGCATGATAGGCAGGCTTGTTCCGCCGTGCATGCCGCTAAGAGTCACTGGGGTCAGGACGGCACAGCCACTAGGCTGCACTGACGTACTGTTACACAGTACGGAATTAAAAGCTACAGTTCTGAAAGAATACATAAAAAAGAAACCGTCTTACTCCAGAGTTTACTGATGATGAGTTTGAGAAGATATATTCAATTGTATCGAAGTTAAAGTCCCCTTGATCTTTCATTGATAAATCCCTTAAGTTAGCAAAGTTACAATTAACATGCGTCCCACTTTCTTTACATTCCGTTACAATTCATTACTAACCCTGGACTAAATTTAATATCACTTACACGATTCAGACAGACTACACGAATTCATTCCATTTAGCGGACACAAACACAAGTTTGTAACAAGCGACAGAGTACGATCACAAAAATAAAACCATTAAGGATAATCAGTTTGAAATTCATGAGTGCGCACACCGCTCGGAGAACCTCCATATAAATCTCTGACCTGGATTATAAACAGTGAAACATTCCGAGTGTGTTACACTGGCCTACCTACCATCCCGCTGTAAGAAAGATGAAACCTTTGAGGGTATAGACAACAATACGACGACTCGTTGAGGTTAAGACGGCTTCCTCGCGAGGTTACCCAGCAATAGCATTACCAGTTCTTAAAATTCACACACACACTTCACATACCGTTCATGTTAGGGAGACTTTACCTTCAGCCGGAGGTCCTTGTTAGCCTGTATCGCTCACCAACCTGCAAACTACTTACGCGAGAAAGTTCACAGCTTCTTTTTAGATAATCTATGATAATGTTACACCTTTGATAACCCAAAAGGCTTTATGAGTAATTCTATCGCCAGAGGAGTAATAGATTAACAGTATAAAATGGCACCAGCAAGAAAAAAAACGAACATCATAAAGAACCATTACGTTTATAATTCTTGTCCACTCATTCTCGGAAACCCCGCATTACGGAAACAGATAAGTCTGTCTCTAGAAACTGGAGGTTCTGTTTAGATGTGGAAATTTCTTTTCTGAACAAGCTGCTCCGTTTATACATAGGACTGATTCGTCCTTGTATGGAGTACTGCTCTCATGTCTACCAGGCTGCGCCTTGCTCTGCATCCTCACTTGAGAGTGTAGTCGAAAGCAGTCCGACTTATACACTGTCCCAGGCTAACTTTAAAACTTGACCCACTTGTCCAAAACTACAATACTGGTACACTTCACCTCTTCTATAGGTATTATTTTAGTATTTGCCCCCGAGAGCTGGCTGCTTGTGTGCCCCCACCACTAGCTATACCACACAATACTCGGCAAGTTGCTGCGTCACATGATTAATGTGTGGTCATTGGCAACTCAAGGGTGGGCCGTTTTGATAATAGTTTCTTTCCTACATCTCAAAGGCTTTCAAACTCTCTACCTTCTCATGTCTTTCCTAATAACTGAGACCTGGTACATTTCAAAAGACAGGTTTTTCACTTCATCCAAAATTCGTACATACTTTTCCTCGTCTCTTCTTTTTTCTTTCATAATTTTCTCCCTAATTCACGGATATCCGGCCTGGATGTGGACTTTTGTCCGTGACAGAAGCCTTCAACATAAAAAAAAAGGTAACACGTGACAAAGTAGGAATTAATTTGCTAGCGGAGTGTGTGTGTGTGTTGTGTGTGTGTGTGTGTGTGTGTGTGTGTGTGTGTGTGTGTGTGCATATTTGCCTATTATAAACAGGAAGTCATTGTACAAACAAAATCAAATCTTCTGTAAGCAATGTCATAGGGCTAGATCGACAACAGATTGATACGAATTTAACGTCCTAATATAGGGCATCTCATTAACGCTATCTATACATACTCTGGCCAGAGGCAGGTACCCATTTCATCGACCAACCCATAAGGGTGGATGAACAGCAGGAGTGAATGTGGACCGACTGCCGCAACCAGGATTCGAACCTACGCGTTGGACCCTGAACGACCCATTGACTGTGGACCGACTGCCTCAACCAGGATTCGAACCAATGCGCAGCCCGAGAATGTGTCACGGTCAGGGACGCTAGCCGATACAACGCGGAGGACCATGACGTACAAGTCCGCTTCCCTCCCCACTTCTGCATCTCCCTCCCGCTCCAAGTAGCCATCCAACTTCCATCTTCCTCTTCATCCACAACCACAGTTATAACGTCCACGTAACGGGCTGCCGCTTCAAGCACCTGGCGATCCCACACATTAACGTTTAAAGATACGTCAGTTCTTGGCTATGTTCGCCAGCTTCCTCGGGGGAAACCTGTAGCGGTGCACTGCTAACAGCACCGTGTCTGACGGTTGAACCGTGTGAAAGGAACTAACGGCGTCAAGATTAGAAATTACACAACAAAGTCTACTAAATACGGATCTCACTTTTCTAAGAAGGAAGGGTAACGCTTACTGTAAAGCTTTCACAATAAGTGGTATTTACACTTCTTTCTATTAACGTTGGAGGCTCCAGTCACGGACAAAAGTCCACATCAAGGCCGGGTCATAAGTGAAATATAGAGAAGATTATGAAAGCGAAAAAGAAGACAAGATTATATTCATGAATTCTGAAGGAAGTGAAACATCTGTCTTTTAACATGTGCCAGGTCATAGTTATTGGGAAAAACACCAGAAGGGAGAGTTCCAAAGCTTCGAGATGTAGGGAAGGAAATGGTTATCAAAACAGCCTATCCTTGATTGCTGATGGTTATACACTAATAATGTGACGCAGCGGCTTGCAGAGTACTGTGTAGTCTAGCTAGTGGTGTGGACACATAAGCAGCCAGCCCACCAGAGCAAAAAATAAATTAATAACTGTAGAAGAGGGAAAATGAACCAACATTGCATTATAGGGCAAGTGGGTCAAGTTCTGAAGTTGCTTGGGACAGTTTATGAGTCGGACCGCTTTTGACTCAACTCTGTCAAGTTAGGATGCAGAGCTAGAACCACCCTAAGTGAGAGAGCAGTACTCCAAACACGAACGAATCAATCCTTTGTATAAACGGAGCAACTGTTAAGAAAAAATGAAATCTTGACTTCTAAATAGAAATCCCATTTTCCTAGAAGCAGGTTCAGCAATTCCCGTAATATGGGGTTTCCAAGAAAGAGTAAATGTTACAGTAATGTCAAGTTATGTTCACTGAGTGAAGAGGTGGAATTACAGAGTTGTCGAAGGAGAGACGAGAGTTGTGAGGCGCTTTCGACAGAGGGGTAGAAACTGGATCTTGAAGGCAATGAACGTAACTTGATTTCATCTATCCCACTGAGATATCGTGTCCAAGTTAGTTTATTGAGGAATTTGTATCAAGACGAGGTGTAGATCGAGTGAGAAAAGGAGCAGAATTGAAGGACGTAGATGCATGCAATGTTGAGTAGTCAGCATGTAAGTGTACTTGGTTATTTATGGAAGAGGAAACCGTTGATAAAAGTGAGAAAAAAATGTATGGAACGGGATAGAATCTTGGGGGACACCGCTCTTGATGGGGAAAGATCCACTTTTCTGACACCAAAATCAAATTTCAATAAATTAAGAAACCTGTATAAATGTATCAACAGTTGAAAGAGAGAGAGAGAGAGAGAGAGAGAGAGAGAGAGAGAGAGAGAGAGAGAGAGAGAGAGAGAGAGAGAGAGAGAGAATCAAATCCAAACACCCAACATTATCGTAAAGACACAAAAATAGAAGTGTACGAAGTTCATTATACGTGTCATGTACCTCACATGAGGGGAGCTCCAATAACCCAATCTCCAACCCGAGACACGCAGCTTGTAACCCTAAGCCTTGAACTTTCGACACCATTAGAGAAAAAAATTATAGGCACTCAATGCATGAAACGACTTTTCGTTCGGCCTCTGAACGTGACTAATGTCTTACTGACCAAGAACGGTCCACCGTAATCTCCACTGCATGAACCAATGATAAATACGTCCGCCCTCTTCTGTCAGCAAAGGGCCAGTAGCCCAGAGTGAGACTTGCTTAGAATGTTACTGTACACACACACACACACACACACACACACACACACACACACACTTGTTCCGTTATTTTACAAACTTTTGACGTGCTGAGACCGTTGGCGTAGATTTAATATTAACGTAAGGGCGGAAAGACATGAAGTTACGTCAATACCTGCGTACACGAAGAAAGGACACTATACCAGATAACGCCAATGTTAACCATGGGAGTAACGTTAAAGTATTACTGTACCCTAATGTTGTGAGAGAAAGAACTTCTTAATCCTAGCATCAGTGGCGTTATGTGGCAATTTTAAACTTCGAACAAAACTTCTTATTTTCAAAACTTTTATTCTTGTATTATTTATGACGCACGTTAAAGAGCCTGGCTTCATTTTCTTTGCCTCATGAAAGCCATTAAATCAAAACATGTTATATGATCATTCCCGTCCAGTGTGGCCTCATCAGAACAATGGAACATGACGCAGCGTCATACAAGAACCAACTCATGTAGGGTGCAATTCCTCCCCTACCTATCACTACTTACATCCTGTGTGTACTAGCATATGGCGCAGCCAACAAGTTTCATTGAACCCTCACACACGTCTAGTCTAGGCTGCTATTAAAATACCTGAATATGTAGCCTCCATATGACTTATTTCCTTTCCGAAGGTGTTAATCTATAAAGCTTCCACACAACTACTCTATCGCAGTGTTAACGAAAGCTGATAGAGGCCAAAAACAGCTTACACAGACTCCACAACCAATGTATACTCTTTGATGGTATCCAAAACGGATTAAAGACCCTCTACACGACCAAAGCATACTTTTATGAAAACGTCAACAGCAGCGCTTTACAGTTCCTCCACGGGACTCAATACGTCCGTCAACAACAGTTTACAGAACCTCCTCACGATCAATGTCCGCCATATCGGCCGGCCGGCCGGCTGGCTGGCGGGAACGCGCCGTTATATAACTGTACCCAGTACCACCCACTCCTCGCTTGCTCTGCCCTCGCATTATTCTTGCTCAAATCTCTCTCTCTCTCTCTCTCTGCCTCTGTACATATGGACATTTTAGTTTATTCGTATGTACATGCATGTTTTAAGGCAGGGGTCATTAATCACGGAAACTGTTCTCTGACAGCCGAGCACAAATGATTATATAAAGATACTCGCTTCCAAAAACTCCTCCCCACCCCCTAAGAGAATGCCATACCTACATTACGCTAGTGGCAAAGCACAAGCAATGCTTATCTACAGCGTAAAAACCCATACTCGAACAGTATGTTATGTTATTTGAGCTTCCTCACCATCTGACACCATGACAAGTCAGTCATGCACAGGAGGCCAGCTCCTCTCGTACATAATTCGTTTCACACATGCAAGAGAGATAAATGCTGGGATAAGTTAAGCTCTGCGACAACCCACAAACTATAGAATTACTAGAACCTCTTGACCAAAGCCGAGACGCCGGCCCCTACAGAAAGAAAGGACGAAACCAAATAAGCCAAATGGCTATGCAACATCCGTGTTAACACTTCCCATCCCACAAAACCCCTTAATCACCACTTCCAGCCCCCTTCAAAACATAAATAACCAATAACCACCACCATTAACAACCAATAAAACATCAAGCTATGCTAAACTCACTACTAATCACCAGCCACTATCAAAACAATGGGGGCTACGCTGAATGGAATGAACACCATCAAAAACAGTCTAAGCAAGGCTACACCCTAATACCACCAGCCCCCAGCAAAACCATGGGGCTAAGCTCAACCCAACCACCACCCTCAGCCCTTACAAAACCACCACCACTAGCAGCAGCTACCAACAAAACAATGGGGGCAAAGCAAAACCCAACAACCACAACCATCAGCCATCAACAGAACAATGTGGCTGGGGGGGGAAGTTGACCAAGCCCCCAAACAAAACAATGAGGATAAACTAGACCCAAAAACCACCAAGAGCCCCTTATACAACAATGGGACTAAGCTAAAGCAACAACCATCAATAAAACAATGGGGCTGAGCTAAACTGAATCACAAACACTAGCCCATCACATCAAAATAGACCTAAGCTAAACCCCGCAACAATAAACACCAGCTCCCTACAAAACAATGGGGTTAAGGTAAGCTAACCCACCACCAGCTTCCTACAAAACAATGGGGTTAAGTTGACCAACAACCAGCTCCCTACAAAACAATGGGGTTAAGCTAGGCTAACCCACCACCAACTCCCTACAAACCAATGGGGTGAAGCTAGGCAAAAACATTACCACTCCCTACAAAACATAAGTCACCAGCACCCTTCAAAACAATGTGGCTACGCTATACCCAGTCACCGTAGTAACCACACACATAACAACTGGGATAAGCTCAACTCACAGACATTCACCCAACCATTCAGGTTTTCCTCTCCAGGTGCACAGAGTGAACTCATAAGCCGTCTTGTAAATCTGATTAGTACAAGGCAAACATTTCCAAGGTAAACAGGACGGGATATAGGTTTGACTGAGGGGTTGCGATGACAATAGTGAGACGGGGATGAGGTCAAGACTACTGCCAACTATTACTTGCATGTACTGGGTATTACTAACTATTTTTCGTAACGATCCAGTGAGGAGATCCTAACCCAATGCGCGCGGGTATCAACAGGATAATGTTAATAATAAAAAAAATTATAATACCATTATTAACCACGAAGGCCTTTGGTGTGCGGTGATTCCTGCTGGTGACATGTGAAAGTCGTGTGTATGTGTGTGTGTGTGTGTGTGTGTGTGTGTGTTACGTAGCCCTCCCTGAGGGAGAAACTGGACGATAACCAATGATGAAACGAAAACCTCATGGTATGGTGAGCAAACTGTACGACAATTTCATGGTACTGTGAACAAATGATACGACAACCTCAAGGTGGGATGAACAAATGATACGACAACCTCATAGTATGGTGAACAAATAATACAACCTCATGGTGCGGTAACAAATGATACGACAACCTCATGGTGCGGTGAACAAATGATACAACCTCATTGTACGATGAACAAATGATACAACCTCATCGCGTGATGAACACATTGTACATCAAACAATGACAAAGCAATACACCTGCCATTCACACCACAATACTGTAGTCAAAGGTCTGCATAGCATTGTGTATATAATTGCCCCAATGTCGTAGAAAACGCAGTATACAACTCAGATGTGTCAAGGCTGGAATAATGAGGTCTTCCCCTGTACTGTACACGTAAGTAATTACATAATAAATATTTATACTATGCTAGTAATGCGTTTAACCGGTACCATGTTCAGTGTGTCCAGTAACAACCTAGCTAGGAACCAGTTTATTGTCGCCTTGGTCCCAGTCGATCGTGACTTTAACAATACGATTCTCTTAAAATCGTTGAAGAAAACGTAAGTTGACATCATTAGCTACGTCAGAAGCATCTTATGAACCCTCCACTCTCGCGGAGAACAACACAAACAAAAGAAAATAACGACAACCCGCCGCCGACATTCGTACGAGACACCACACGTATGGCTTCCCACCTTCTACTTCCACTGCTGTAACTTCAGACCCACAAGGTCGGGTCTGTATACTACATGCTCTACTGGACGGGAGGTTTAACCACTCCTCCAACCTGTTACCAGGCATACAACGACACTGGGTCTCTCACATGAGGGCAGGGACGACTGCGCCACGAACGGAAACGAATTAGGAGGGCCTTTTTTTTTTGAAGTCAATACATTAACTCGACACTTTATGTTAACAAGGACACGCCTTGGGATGCAGTAATCACCAGACTCTTTTTCCTGTAACACTTCAAACCTTCGACACAATATACCTAGAGAAAAGACACAGTTAACCTCAGCTCCATACATTCCACCGATGCATCACAGCAAGAGTAGCAATGCACACGTTATTCTTACACAACGGCACCAGAGCGAGGTGTGATCAATGCAGCGCCAGCTTTTATAATATGCAAGCGCTTGACATGATATTCGGGGAAGGATTACGTATGAGCTCCGCTACATAGCAGCTTTATTTTCATCAGCGTAAAGATTCTGCAACCTCTTTGGGCAACTGGCCAGCACTGTTTCTTCACATAGAAGACATTTCATCATGTTTGTGCCGCGCTGCGGAGAAGTGCGTCAATGACAGCTCCATAGACCATGCAAGATACACAGGCAGGCAAGGCCGCGTGAAAGGCCGCCATACCTGCTGCCAATTAAGGTTAGACAATCCACAGCACACACACACACACACACACACACACACACATACACACACACGCTTTTAGCTTCGTCACAACATGACCAACACATTTTCAAGTAGCGTAACATTCACCATACTGCAACCTGGCTTTTTATCTGTAAGTGACTTTTGCAGGGAGGGAAATGGTTATCTAAACCATATAGGAAAAACAGTAATATATATATATATATATATATATATATATATATATATATATATATATATATATATATATATATATTATATTGAGTTTAGTCATAACCCTTTAGCCCTTACCCACGTCACCTTGACCTAGGCTGCTGTGTAACCTTCCTGACGACCTCAAACCAAGCAGTTCCAAACGCCCTTCTATTCCCTCGACCCCCTTCATCATACTGTCCGCCGAGGCTCAACCACACACACACACACACACACACACACACACACACACACACACACACACTTCAAAAACAAGGGATTGCAATACTGGCTTGGGCAAGTGAAGTAAGACGCTCGTCTCTCTTCCTTCAATTACATCCAGGAAACTATCTGACCTTATCTACAGCGGTCCAACAAGGAGAACGAGAAGACCAAATTAGAGATGGAAGGATGGAGTGAAAAAGAGCATGATCGATAGGTGCCTGAGCATGCAGGAGGGTGAGGAGCGAGCACGGGATAGAACGAAATGGGACGATGTGGTATACATGGGTCAACGTGCTATACATGGACTAAATCAGCGCATGTGAAACGTGCTATACATGGACTAAATCAGTGCATGTGAAACGTCCCGAGTAAACCATGGAAAATTCTGTGGGGCTTGGATGTGGACAAGGAGCTGTAGTTTCGGTGCATTTTGTTACAAAAGAGCCAGAAAATGGTTGAGCTGATGCGGCCTTTCTTCGTCTGTTTCTGACACTACCTCGCTAACACGAGAAACGGCGATCATATAATATATATATATATATATATATATATATATATATATATATATATATATATATATATATATATATACGTGTGTGTGTGTTTGTGTGTGTAAACAAAAGGACCATACATAACTACAGCACATGCAAGGCAAGGCCAAATATCAGGCTACTCCATGTGAGTGTTCAATGCCTGCATCACACTAGCCATCACTCAAGTCTCGTCCCTCAATAGTCTGTGATTCCGGATCAAGCTGGATCAGGTATTAATACACGCACGCCAGTAAGCACCAATCTCCCTCCCACACCATGACCTGTGCCTCTCATGGTACACACGTCACACCAATGCCAATGCACCGGCAATAATCACACCAATATCCTCCATCCCTCTCTCATAAAATCCTACATTTCATTGCCATCCTTTACAGTCGTACATCCGTCCTTTGGTACAATGATCAGGACCCTGAAGGGTGACACAGTCTGGGAACTGCACATCATATAGGAAAGTGGAAACCTCGTTGTTCACTCCCAGACGATACACCCTAGACAATGTCTTGTCTCACCTATCACCTTTCTCGAAATTTTTCATGTGGTAAACATTCCCACGGCCATTCCCGTGGCAGGCAACCTTGACGCTCACGATGCCTATCAACAAGGGTCGAAATACATCAAAGCAACGCTGGCGTTTACGTCTGTTGCGCGAGTGCTTCTGGCTGACCATGACTGCAAAACCAGTTTGACACAAGAGAACGACTTTTTTACACGAATAACATGATCAAATTAACCTTCATGCAATTTCTCAAGTGTGCAAGGAAAGCAATAGAGGAAAATGCCACAACTATTTCTTCTTTTTTTGTGATATATTCCGTAAGGAGAGCAATAAATTATCATCAGTCTAACGCTTAATATATAAAGTTCAATAATAATATTAGGGGGTAGGTCGAAAAACATTTTGCTTGTATTTTTTGTGCCTTGCCGTATATACCAAACACTGACTATATATATATATATATTTTTTTTTTTTTGCTTTGTCGCTGTCTCCCGCGTTTGCGAGGTAGCGCAAGGAAACAGACGAAAGAAATGGCCCAACCCACCCCCATACACATGTATATACATACGTCCACACACGCAAATATACATACCTACACAGCTTTCCATGGTTTACCCCAGACGCTTCACATGCCCTGATTCAATCCACTGACAGCACGTCAACCCCGGTATACCACATCGATCCAATTCACTCTATTCCTTGCCCTCCTTTCACCCTCCTGCATGTTCAGGCCCCGATCACACAAAATCTTTTTCACTCCATCTTTCCACCTCCAATTTGGTCTCCCTCTTCTCCTCGTTCCCTCCACCTCCGATACATATATCCTCTTGGTCAATCTTTCCTCACTCATTCTCTCCATGTGCCCAAACCACTTCAAAACACCCTCTTCTGCTCTCTCAACCACGCTCTTTTTATTTCCACACATCTCTCTTACCCTTACATTACTTACCCGATCAAACCACCTCACACCACATATTGTCCTCAAACATCTCATTTCCAGCACATCCATCCTCCTGCGCACCACTCTATCCATAGCCCACGCCTCGCAACCATACAACATTGTTGGAACCACTATTCCTTCAAACATACCCATTTTTGCTTTCCGAGATAATGTTCTCGACTTCCACACATTCTTCAAGGCTCCCAGGATTTTCGCCCCCTCCCCCACCCTATGATTCACTTCCGCTTACATGGTTCCATCCGCTGCCAGATCCACTCCCAGATATCTAAAACACTTTACTTCCTCCAGTTTTTCTCCATTCAAACTTACCTCCCAATTGACTTGACCCTCAACCCTACTGTACCTAATAACCTTGCTCTTATTCACATTTACTCTTAACTTTCTTCTTTCACACACTTTACCAAACTCAGTCACCAGCTTCTGCAGTTTCTCACATGAATCAGCCACCAGCGCTGTATCATCAGCGAACAACAACTGACTCACTTCCCAAGCTCTCTCATCCCCAACAGACTTCATACTTGCCCCTCTTTCCAAAACTCTTGCATTCACCTCCCTAACAACCCCATCCATAAACAAATTAAACAACCATGGAGACATCACACACCCCTGCCGCAAACCTACATTCACTGAGAACCAATCACTTTCCTCTCTCCCTACACGTACACATGCCTTACATCGTCGATAAAAACTTTTCACTGCTTCTAACAACTTGCCTCCCACACCATATATTCTTAATACCTTCCACAGAGCATCTCTATCAACTCTATCATATGCCTTCTCCAGATCCATAAATACTACATACAAATCCATTTGCTTTTCTAAGTATTTCTCACATACATTCTTCAAAGCAAACACCTGATCCACACATCCTCTACCACTTCTGAAACCACACTGCTCTTCCCCAATCTGATGCTCTGTACATGCCTTCACCCTCTCAATCAATACCCTCCCATATAATTTACCAGGAATACTCAACAGACTTATACCTCTGTAATCTGAGCACTCACTCTTATCCCCTTTGCCTCTGTACAATGGCACTATGCACGCATTCCGCCAATCCTCAGGCACCTCACCATGAGTCATATACATATATATATATATATATATATATATATATATATATATACGTATGTATATGTGTGTGTGTGCGTTTATGTATATACATGTGTATGTGGGTGGGTTGGGCCATTCTTTCGTCTGTTTCCTTGCGCTACCCCGCTAACGCGGGAGACTGCGATTAAGTATGATATATATATATATATATATATATATATATATATATATATATATATATATATATATATAGATAGATAGATAGATAGATATGAATACTGATCATTCAGCGTCCTGAGCTGAGACAACCATCTGTTCCTGAAGGTAAATTAATTCAACAATGAAGACTGGCTTCTGCATGTGAAACCTGTTTCTGGAGAGAGAGAAATGTGTAAGATTTAGCCAAACTATCACCAGAAAATGTCTGATAACATATTCTTACTACACACTTCAACTGTAACAATGTGCCGACTCGATGTACTAACAAAACCAAATGCTAATAATTCTCGCGATTTAAATTAAGATAACTGAAATTTCGGCACAAAATATCTATGCATAAGTGCGCATGCATAATGCGCAACCATACTATTCCTGATAAATCTCAGCTCTCTCCAAAAATACATTAAAAAAAAACGGACACCAAACGAATCTACTACAGACCGACACTGGACGTATATGTCAAACTGGTAGACCTACGATGGCATGTGGACTGGCGGAGGTATAATAGTCTTACACGTTAATATCTGGGTAATTGAGGCCCAGACAATCTTACGTGCGCCAGCTGCTGCCTCATTCGTCAGCCGATCAAGTTTACCACATCTCTTGTTACGACGCCTGACTTTTCAAACACATGGTAACTGGTCACAATCAAGCACAACTACGTTGCGCCACATAGTCGTCTCACAATTATGAAAACAAACAACACATTTCCTCGACAGTTAACGATGCTTGACGTAACGTCACAGCTCGTGTTTACAACAGCAGGAAGGAAATTACAATTATATATATATATTATATATATATATATATATATATATATATATATATATATCTGGAAAAGGATCACAATTCTGAGCGTGATCAAGATATTCCTACGAGTCCACGTGTTTCATTTCCCCCGTGGACTCATAGGAATATATATATATATATATATATATATATATATATATATATATATATATATATATATATATATATATATATATTACGTCTGGTGGCGTAGTTAGGGGGAGGGGTCCACGCCCCTGGGCCAGAGAATTCAACATTCCTAAAATTATCATATGGGCCTGATATTTGTGGGGCCCAGAAAATGACAGTCCCCCTCTTTCGAAGATCGGCAATGATATCTTGTCTCAAGAACCCTATATCAATATATGCCAGTGGTTACGACCACCAAATACACAGGAGAGACACGACAACCCAACGGTACAAGAACAATTTGTTTTCTGCCTCAATATGAAAGTATCTCAGCAATTTTCGTACCAGGTGATGGCGTTTCCCGTCAATTCTTTCGCAAGAGTTTGGTTACACAATACAATTACATGAGTGCTCTCGTGATGACTACCTCTATGACACACACACAGACACAGACACACACACATATATTCACCCTTGGTGCTTTCAGGTAAACACGTCTATACAATTTTAAAAGCTACACAATTTTGTTCTCTAATAGAAGCAACTACAATGTTTCAGTCTTCCAGTATTATCTGTGTGTGCGTGCGAGTGTGTAATTACCCTGTTTGTGGTGTACGGGAAGACAGTTTTAAACTTGTGAGGCCTCACATCATGAACGTTTTCTTCTATCACACAACTTCTTAAACATTTATATGGTGTGTGTGTGTGTGTGTAAGTGCGTGTGTGTGTGCGTGCGCGCGGTTCTGGGAAGAGTGATTGGTTGTCAATTTCCCGGGATTCCACCAGGGTCTCAGGATCTATGCTCGTCTCCCCGGGGCCACCGGATAAATTTTATAAAATCTCGGCAAACAACCTATGGGTCCCCCCCACCCCCAACCACCAATGAATCTATCCACTGGATTACATTTCACACAATGAGACGTACAACTGTGTTCAGTGGTGTGATCTAATCCTGCTCTCGCGTTACCTCCGAGATTTCTTTCAACATATTTAGATGTAAACTAGAGACGTGTCTAATCGACCGTGATTCTACTTGCACAAGCAACGTAAGGCGAGTCGCAGGGACTGTCACTATTTCTATAATCTGTGTTACTAATTTCAGAGGACTAATTACAATGGTCCTTTGGTTAGGTCTCTCGCCTTCCAGATCAATACCGTTGGCGGCAGAAATCGTTAATAACAACTTAATGCTTTAACATACTTAAAAGTATGGTTTCCCAGAAGCATAACCCATTAATATGCTCGACGCATCCATCCCTTACACTGGCTAAAGAGAACGTAGCCCAATGTTTGCTAGCTCCGAGGAAAAACACTGGTCCTTAAATCAGGCCACTGACTCGGCCGCGCTGCTTGAACCCCCCTCACCACCTGACCAACCCGAGGCATGACTCGGTTCATTCCGCCGACACTGTAATCGCCCACATAACCTTATCAAGCAAGCAAAGATCATAATCTTTCAGACAGACTTCAAAACTCCGTGACGCCATGCCAAGTTTAAACAGTAAATCTTAAGACATCAGAACTTGTTGACTCATTCTGCTGTCTCACTTCACGCTTATCACCCGGACCCTAACTCAAGCCTCCTCCACTGATATTATTCCGCTGATAACGTCCTTTCGTTTGACTTGCTTATCTAGAACTGTACAGGCAGTCTGAGTAGGAGGGGATATGGGTGGGTGGAAGCAAGACACTGGATATATGGGGGGGGAAACTCTGTGGGCTCACGTCTGAGTACATTTCCCATATCTGGGTCAAACTTTCAAAACGTTTCTACGAGAGATTACTGTAAGGAAACCCACACCGCAAAACCGAAGTGGTCACGTTTAAACCCTACCGTGTTGTAAGCCCAAGCCGGAGTCGCTTATTTACATAGTACGACCATGCGAACCCTGGGATTTACGCATATCGTGTAACGATAACAATGCCAGAACGCGCACATCTGTACTACTGCTCATTATCACGTATAGTCCTACTGAAAAGCAAAACATCTCATCCGTGACACTCCTTTCCTCGGCCTCGGCCGTTCAAACTGATACAAGTAAACCAATTCTTGCATATATTTATCAATCTTCCTCTTTGAAGCTCAGCCTCGTCTGGACAAGATCAAGACAACCATGGAAAGGTCTGTGGGGTCTGGATGTGGATAGGGAACTGTGGTTTCGGTGCATTACACATGACAGCTAGAATCTGAGTGTGAACGAATGTAGCCTTTTTTATGTGTTTCCCTTGGCGCTACATCGCAGAGGCTTGGGGGTACCGACGCTATTTCTTGTGCGGCGGGGTAGCGACTAAAATGGATGAAGGCAAGCAAGTATGAATATGTACATGTGGGAAGTATTCTTTCTCCCCTATTCCCATGGATAATAAAATGGGAGGGAGCGGGGGGTCTGGAAATCCTCTCCTCCAGTTTTTACTTTTCCAAAAGAGGGAACAGAGAAGGGGACCAAGTGAGGATTTTCTCTCTAAGGCTTGGTCCTCTGTTCTTAATGCTATCTCGCTAATGAGGGAAATAGCGAATATGCTGAATATATATATATATATATATATATATATATATATATATATATATATATATATATATATATATGTGTGTGTGTGTGTGTGTGGATGGGCCATTCTTCGTCTGTTTCCTGGCGCTACCTCGCTGACGCGGAAAACAGCGATTAAGTATAATATATATATATACATATATATATATATATATATATATATATATATATATATATATATATATATATAGGGGCCCAGGTGAGGATATTCCCTCAAGGGCCCAGTCCTCTGTTCTTAACGCTACCTCGCTAACGCGGGAAATGGCGAATAGTTTAAAAGAAAGAAAGATATGTATATATTGTGTGTGTGTGTGTGTGTGTGTGTGTGTGTGTGTGTGTGTGCAGAAAACCCAAAACAGAACACGTGATTCTGAAATGTGCTGACAGCCATACAATGAAAGATTCGCCGATCGCTTGCAAGATATTTCACATCTTAGGGAAAAAAAAAGAGATGTCGAACATGTGTAGATTTTAAAGACATATATACCAAAGGTATATGTAGGTCAATACAAACCCGTCGCGTAAAATCTCAATTTTACACGAGATAACTTTAACTTACACTAAGCGGAATATCAGAATGTAAAATATATACAAAATACGAGCGCGCATGTAAGCGATAGTATTTCTAAACGGGATGAATATCCATACCAACCCCATGAATAATACAGTATTACCCTTGGGTATGTACGTTTAAGTAACATCCTACCTAATCCTTAATAGCCAGGTCAAAATACTGTATACCTCATACGGTCCGATTGCTTATAACAATGCCTTGCCTAACTTATTTTCTTTTCTTAAGACTCTGAGGGGATTACTTAACTATGGGATTGATTGAAGCAATATCACAAAAATCTTCGCATACCCGTGAGTATTCGATAGCCTAACGACGAAAGTACACAGGCCAACAACCATCCCATGGTGGCACTTTCTCGCAGTAGGAAGCATCAATGATGAGGTGTCTCTTCCAAGAACAGCACGAGCGTTTCCAGGTGGAACGAGAAAATAATTTTCTACCCTGAACACTTTCCTTACACCAAGGTTAAGCTGCGCACCTACAACGCTGGTCTCTACAACTACCTAATATCTACAGCTCTTAACTGCGCACGAACACTGAAAACGTGACACACGAATGAAGTATCACATAAATTAGAAATCGGCACTGCCTATTAATCATATCTCACGTCCCTTGCCATTTGAGGGGGGGGGGGGGATGAAAGTTTCGGCTTGCCTCTATACAGCCACGACACAACACAGTTTTAAATGGATCCATTGAGAAAGTAGTAATACATACAGTAATACCAGGCCAATTACTCTACCATTCCAGAACAATTTAAACTTTCACTGGTTTCACCTACCATCATTAATACCAAAGCAATCCATGTATTATAATAAACACAAATATAGCAATTTGCTTTTCTTGTATTCAAGAAACTATAATAGCAGAAACCCAGAGACTCTGTGATGGACCAAAAATTGTCCTCCCCTCTTAAATAAAGGGGGGTTGAACATGATCATCGATACCAAATGTTGCCAAACCCCATGTACGTCTGTACCTGAATAAACTACCAGTATATACTTGTGAAACTCAAGTCAAAATGTTTGGTTTGGCAACAAAGGCAAGGAACTACAAGTTAACAATGTACTTTAAACACAGACAAAACACTGGAAAAAGATAAAATACTATTGAACCCAGAAACTACGTTAAACAACAGCACAGACCAGAGAGAGAGAGAGAGAGAGAGAGAGAGAGAGAGAGAAAACACCAACAAACGCACCAGCCATCAATTAAAGAGGAACTCGAGAGAAATCTTCCGTCTGGATGAAACCAGCATGACCAGAAGTTTTAAAAAGGTGGACTGCGACTAGACTGTGCAACCACCATCTGTGGGTTAGACTCACTCTAGCCATTTAATCAGAGTTGGAAAAAAAAAAAACCCACTCCCATTGCCTACCGAGGTGAACAGTGGCAACCGCTTCCAATTTAATGCATAACAACATTTTGTGCGAGGAGAAAATCAGAGAATTTCTAAACTGGAGATTAGAGTAGTACTGAGCTAAATTAGGTTAGCGTACCTCTATTCGCCATTAGCCGCGTTAGAACAAGTCTGAGCCTTTGAGGGAATATCCTCACTTGGCCCCTTTCTCTGTTTATTCATACTTGAATCTATCCATTCCGACGCCACCCAGCCCCACAGGAAACAGCATCGCCATCCCTGCATCAAAGTAACTAAATTAATTATTTCCTTCCCAAACACCCCCATAAAAATCACAGACGATGCCTCCACCGCCACTCTAAAACATGAAAATACATAAAAGTGTCTTTACAGCTCAAAACTTTTGATATAAACGAACTTAAGTCGGGTGGCGACAAAACTCAATATCTGTTGTAAAGTTACGACTAAAGATGGCCATCCCTACTGGAACACCTGTTCGTAATGTTTAGTATAGCTGGTTCAACCAATATGTGAACTTCGAACACGATATCAGAACGCGTCAAGCCTTCCTCCTAAACCGACACTTTGCCACAACACTCATGCTCACACACGCCTATCGAGTCACTCAAGTTCAAACAGGACTGTGCTGTGTAACTCTTAAATTCAGACAGGACTAACTGCTGTGTAACTCTCAAGTTCAGAAAAGAATGTCGGTTGTGTAATTCAAGTTCAGACGGGACTGACTGCCGTGTAACCAAGGCGTGTCGTGGACCAACAACATCCTGGCCTTACTTCCCAACTAGAAGCTTCCACTCGACAGCACATACTTTATCACCACACCTCCGCTCACTTCCTAGTCAACATCTTGAGCTAAAACACAAATAAAACCACGTCATCAGCGTACAATAGCTATGGAGAAAAGCAGTCTCTCTGACCACTGGTACGAATGTGACCACAATAGTTGCATAATGAGTTCTTCCCTTAACAAGTGTGGCCTCCCACAATCCCAACGACTGAATTACGTAGTCTCCCAAAACATATGCCACAGTCAGTCCACATGTAGCACACTACTCTCCCAATACTAGTTGAGCTGGAATCTCTTCTTACCCTTCTGTCAACCAGGAACTAAAGGCGTGACTGAATAACTTGTAATCCCGATTACCCGCCTTGCTGTAAAAGACTACAAGACTGTGGCATTTGGTAAGAGGCGGAAGGACTTAAGACATCGAACCCATATTCCTCAAAGCATGCGGATGTGCCACATACTTTCTCAACCCGTCACAAATTAACGGTCAGGGCAGATGGCACTGATGAAGATTATATGTATTTTGAGAAAACACCTGTTCTTAATGGCTCTTCTATCATCAAATACCAGTATGGCACCACTAAAGTCATGTTCCAACCACGTTGAACAACCACAGAACATAAAACGTAATACCTGACAAGTAAAAAGGTGTACAATCATAGTGATGACTGTAGTCTATTATAACAACTTAGTGGACTAGTTACCTTGCGAAACTAACAATATATGGTACAATTACCGTTGTTACAAGTAATGGAGAGCAATCACACTAGAAGCTCAAGGCAATGAGAATAATACCCACAACACTCACCAAAAATGGAAGGTATATTAAGAATAGCTACCGCATATGACCGTTCGTATAGGCTTGATCACAGGACAAGTTAAGAATACCTAGGTCGATCACAAATGACCCGACCCCAGCTCTGTCACACAGGATTCAAACAGGTCACCCAGCACTAGATAAGGACAAGTAAAGCACAACCGCTGAACAGGAGTGGAAAAAATATATATACAAAAAGAGAACCTTCACGGATGGACAAAGCCAATGACGCACGTCATCCTAATCAAAAGCCCCCTCCCCATTCCTGGCTTACCTTTAAACAAAAGTAACAAAATATATATCATTTGGGGCTATACTTAATAAGGTTCAGTTTGCCCTACTCTTCTTGGCAAGTGATGAAAATGAGATTCCTACAGGCGATAATGTTCTTAAAAAGTCTCTTTGAAGAACAATTCTTTTTTCACCTGCATCTAATTCAACTGTCCCATTCTCTCTTCCTCTGACACTGGTTAAACATTACCTCCAAGGACTTCATCTGAACAAATTCCTTCAGAACACAATCTTCCAAGTCAGGATGTCACAGCATTTAGAAAGGCGATCTTTTTCCCGAAAACTTTGAGGTGTAGGAAAAGAAACAAAAATCAGAAAGGCCCATGGAGCAAAGGATGGGAAGCCAAATGCGGGGAGTTAAGAACTGACACCGAATTTGTCTATTTATACCACGTACATGAATGCAAAAATCTAAAGTTTTGGAAAGTTTCCTGCACTGAAATCATAAATTCGGCTGATAAATAACAATCACGGGATGATACACAATCAATACGGGATCCTATCTTCATGCGCAAGAACCTGGAAATAGCAAACAATGCTATGCTCTCAAACATTTACATGTTAAACGACGTAACGCATAAGTTAGGTCAGGGGTCAAGTAAAAGATAATTACAAAGACTGTATACCTACTAAGATCCTGACTTATTTCCAACACCTACTTCAAGGCTACTCTATACCGGAGTCTATTGTCTTCCGTTTCCACAACTTAGTCCCGGTACTGTGGCACAGGGCAGTAAGCATGGGGGTCAAACCAAGAGTGGTCCACTTTGTCGTCATAACTAGTAATAACTTTATCATTTCATAAACACTTGCGTTTGAAGTCTTCGGAAACGGCTATGCGTGGAAAGTCCGACATTCTGTAACCATGCCAACTGCCACAACCACTCATCCTCAATCCGCAATGAATAGTTAATTACAAAATAAGGTCCACTTTTATGCTCGGATTCCGGTTGCGCGCGCATCGACCATGTTGCTGCCACGCGACAGTAAAGCAGTGCAAACTTTACGAGGTCTTCCATTTGCTTCCAGTTCGTGCTCCGCCTTTTCGAAGTTCATTATACATAACTGCCTCTTACCTGTACTTAATAAGGTTGTACCAACCACGTGATTGAAAACAAGCTTCAATTTTACAGATTTCCAAATAACCCAGGCCTACGAGTAAAATGGATTAATGATTGTAAACGGGAAAAACAAATGGATTAAACAACTCTCCAGACCCTTGTACTTCCATCTTGATAAATTTTTCCTACTGCCATTCACACTAAATTCATAACTAGCTCAAAGAACTTGAAAGCTCCTGTTCGAGGATATTCAATTTCAAGAAGTAAACAGTCGAATTACTACTTGCTTGCACCCCATAATCTTAAGCTGCTTGCCTTTTCACATTCACATTTCATGTTACTTTAAAAATAAACAAACAAAGGCAAAGTCCTACTGGCTTGCACCCCTTCACCTCCAGCTGCCTGCCTTTCAACATTTACATATACATTTCAATGACCTTTCTTTATCAATTTAACTATGAGGCACTGAACCCCTAACTGTACCATGAATTAATAATGACATCTAAATTATCCGTAATGATGCAGAGAACACGCAAACGGTAGTACATTATATGCCATAACAAGTACAGTGAACCGCTACAGTAATGTCTTTTCTATCAGCTCCATCCCGAGAAAATTACTGTTCTTCGTCCTGTCTTTGTGAATGCATCATTTCCATCTTCAAAATCATGATTGATGACACTGGATTTTCAAAGTAAAGATCCGTTGTGTGCCCCTAAATTCTTGTTATTGTTTTAACTTTACGAACGTAGACCCCCAGTGTATTTATCATTTAATCACATACTTCTGGCCATTCTAATGAAGGCCATTTTGTTAGTGTGTTCTGCCAAGCATCTGCTGCAATTTGGATGAACAAACATGCTGTCCACAAGACTCCAGTTTCCTCGTATACCTGATTTTTCGGCCTCGTTTCCTCAACACCCGATTTTTGCTTAGGGTCAAAAATCTTCAATATTTCGGGATGACATATTCTCGTAAATATGCTCATAAAACAGAAGTCGAGTATCTAAGAGCTGCGAGAAAAATGCATAACGTTTCAGCTACAGTGAAAACTCCTGTGATGAAAATGGTTTTCACAGCAGTGACGTGCGCGTGTTCAACGTGGATTTGAAATCAGCCCTCATCCAAAAATTCTTATGACCACAATCTTGGGATGTCCTGACAACTTATTTGGTACATTTATGATCAATGGTCATTCATCGTGCATGCACCTATACGGTCCTATGCTTGATCCCTAGGCGATTCCTAGTATCACTGCCCTCATTCATCTTCCAATACAAAAGGTCCTAATACCACTCCCCCTGTTCAACTTCCAACTATACCATAACCCAAGTGTCAGTTGACTGGTGTGAGTCTAATACTGGGAATAACAGATAGCTCCAAAGGTACAGGATAAACCATGCACCACTGTAACAAATTCCTTAAAGTCTGTCCACTTCTCTGGTGGTAGATCTGGTACCTACGGTTGCTACTGAGAAAATGTCAAAATTTTATCAACGACAAAGCAATTTTACAACAATCTGCACCAATATCATTAAATATAAAGAAAATTATATTCCAAGTACTGTAATATTATTACTTTGATATTAATACCCAGAATCAAAGTATCAAAATTCAATCACCTCGGAAATTATAACAAGAGGCTTCAAATGTTTACATACACAATACTATATAAGACAGCTTGTCTGTATCTATTCTATTCAGTCAGGTTGTGCAATAAAACAGGTAACCAGTCTTTTCTTCAAATCATTTTCAGTCAAAAGATATTAAAAACTCAGACCAAAAACTACAATGATATAATATATCAAATTGTAATAAAACAAATCTAAATCTAGTACAAAATATGACAAGATAAATCAAAATACCACAATTCAATATGAGAGAAAAAGTAACTTGCTAACGTGAGTCTAAATAACAATAGAGATGATAATATTTCTAACAAGACATCCCATGAAGTAAAAAAGAAAAAAAAAACTTTTTAGGAGTCATCAACCTGGCACCTGTATCAGCAATATCACTGAGATGCTGGCCACATGACCTTGAGTGATAATGTACTTAGCCATGTGAAAATAAAAAAGTCCTCATATCTGATGATGCACTTGTGCTAGCTTTCTGCTGACCATGCCAATGGACCCTTTTACTTTTAAACACACCAACTGTATTACTTCACGATGAGTAATTTCCAGTATGGAACTGTATATTTCTTCACCAAATGGTTTTTTTTTCAAATATCTACAATATTGAATACCAAATAAAGTATTATCAAAACCAAGAATCCTTTGTATACATCTTAATAAAGTTTACCAAACATATCTTGCAAGTACAGTTTTCTAATAACTTTCTGCAATTCACCAATTTCATTAAATAAAAAGAACCATATTGTACTTCTTTTCATAATACTGTATTCAACATGCGCTAAAGGTTACTTGTACAATGCCTAAAGTCAATGGTAAATATATGAAAGATTCAGTAATCATTAATATGGTACCAAGAAATTCTAAGACAAAAGCTAAATAAAAATGTTTTAAAGAATACACTATCAGACATACTGCTGGCTCCCAATTACACTTAACAGTATCTGTTTCTGCACAGCAACTTTCTGGCTTACGTATTTGCTGAATAGAATACTGTCTTTGGCATCAAGAGTGAATGGCAAAGTAGATCTTAAAAAACAACTAAATCCTATTTCTGATATAATACAAAAATTCAGTTAAAAAGCTTGTATTCAAGCCATGTGCAAAAAACCTGAAATTTTTTTAAAAGGACCAGTAACTGACACTAGTGCCTGCCTATAACAAGGCGACCAGCTGTGAAAAAAATACAAAAAATTGTCATGATTTTCAAGTGCTGACATGCCTGACCCTTGCAGAAAGGCATATTATGAGTCTTGAGAAACAAGAAAATAAAGTCTAGCAACAGAATGAATAAAACACACATACTGGTTATTCTTGAAGCAGTCAGTGCTCAGACATCTGCAGAATGGTGTGGCTGTCTGGTGTTTCATGACACAAAAACAACCTCATAGAAGCAATGAACTGTTGCAATTAAGACACAACCTTAATTTTTTTGTCATTATAAAATCTGCCGTCCCATCAGGATTTCACACCACTTTCATATTGCCAAGTTTAAATAAAACATACACATTCTACATCCAGCTACAGTGTAATTAAAAGAAAGAAGTTAGGTTGAATTAAGCCACCATCTCTTTATACACATAATGCATCCAATCCTAAATCATTCCTCAGGCATCCTCATTGGACATATTCCTCAACCTAGGTGATTTTTTCTTGGCATCATCTCCATCTCTTAAGCAGTCTAACCCTTTATATCTTTAACTGAGTTAAAATATATCTTTACCAATCTTTGATCTGCCACAAGATCTACATGACCATACATGAGAGACTCATCCAAGCACATATCTAATTATTTTTCTATACCACATATAGTCTTCATATCTCCATTCTATCTATTCCCCTACCTTTACCTACAATATTCTGTATAACCATTACCCATCTCCAATGTTCTTACTTCTACCTATCCTGGCCATTATAATGGTTTCACATCCACACATCAACCTCCTTTCAAGCTTCTTGCAAAGTTCTTTTACCATTAACAAGAGCTTTCAGCACATCCATATCTCCTTTGCAAAACTCTACACCTAATGTCAGCTTTCCCACTACCATTTGTACTGAGCCTTCCTCCCAAAATATCTAAAATAATTTCCATTATCCAGTGTACATCATATAAACTAACATCAGTCATCTCCCATCCCTTTTAACAAACTAGTCTCAGTTTACATTCACTTACATCCTCCTCCTCTCACATTCATCTGAAATAACAATTTCATGCTACCAATTCTTTTCTATAGTCACAAATTACCAAACAAGAAAAATATGCCTCTGTCCAGGCCATCTTGGAAGAAAAAGAAATATGGTACAAGAAACAGAATGAAGAAAATAATCAGAGTTCCTGTGATGTTTGTACACCTGCCTAACATACTAACAATACAGGTAGAGGGCAATAACATCACAGAAGAATGGAACAACTGAAAAGAACAGATAACTCAAGTTTAAGGGTTCTACTCCTTCAAACAGAGAGGTTGAAGAAGAGCCACCGGAGATATGCAAGGATTTCCAGCAGGGGAAAAAAATAAATAAAATGAAAAAACTGCTCACAATAAAAACATATTACAGCATCCCTACAAAAACCCTGCTCCTGGGAGCAGAAAAGTTTACAATTTCAATGTTGGGTATACCGGGCAGAGTGAAGGATATGGTTATGCCTAACTCATTTGTAACTGCTGGGTTTTATGGCATTTTGAAACTGTATAGAAGGAAAAAAGTGACATTCAGAATGAGATGTAGTTGGCAATTATGCTTCTGCACTTCGAGTATCAACCAAGTTTCTGCTTCCCCATCCCAAAATCCCACAAAGGTCCACATTAAGAAAGGAGATGTGTTCAGGGCAATAAAGAAAATGAGTATCAGAATGAAGAGGTGATAAAATGTCTTGAAGTAAGTAGAGTGGAATCATTGGCATAACAGTGAAAATCAATTATAGAAAGAAGATAAAGAGTAGGTGATAAGACAAAACCAGGAAGGCAACCAACTGTTGATAGGATTAGAAAGGGAATTTTCTCCATCAATGACTAATACAATGGATGAACAAGAGAGGAACTTATTGGTTGGAGAACAGAGGGAACCAGAAAAGCCAAAGAAAGGAAGTTTAGATAATAAAGACTTGTGCTTTGGTGATGTTAAAGGCCATGACAAAATATTCACCATAATCCCTACAAAAGAGGACCAGAGGCAAGTCATACAGTATTAAACACCACCAGGATCACCATCTCAGATAACTTTTACTATGCAGTCAGCAGAGCCTGAGGCATCCCAGCCAATGAAACAATACTGTCCCTCGGAAAGTCGATAAAAAAGCAGTGGAGGGATGACCAGTGAACTCTCACAAAGCTCTTGATAGCATTCAGAACTCTTCAGGCAAATCAGTTCTGCTGAAAAACATTGTCCACCCCCATATATTTTCAAAGGCAATACATTTGTAGTGGCTGAAACTAGCGTTTCTCATACGCAAGCACCAGCAACCCACCTCGGTGTGCCTCAGGATATCTTAAGGAAACAATTTTTATTCTTAACTCTTCCAGACTGCCATTGCATTTTAGGAATATCACTTCTGGGCACCATATTTCTTCTATTTGTACTCCTAAGATGGTTGGTTCTTACTTTCTGAGGAGGAGATATCCATGAGGCAAGAAAATATGGGTACCTATATGATTTCCAAGTGCACTGGACACTCAGAACACATGATCAGGCAACTGCTTCCAGTAACAAAACATCAGTGACTTGCCCCCTTCAGATCAAGACCCTTGAACACTCTCACAACCTTGCCAATTCCGTGCCCAGTTTCTGCAAATGGTTATCAAGGCAAAAGGAGGTAAAAGAAAAAAAAAAAAAAAGTGCCTTTTTATAATGTATGGAAAGGCACCCAAGTTTTTTTTTTTTACATACACTATATACTGTCAGAACTTCCTAGAAAGCTTTCCTATTCCCTTTCTCATGACAACTGTCATATTCATTATCATCATACAACCATACCTCATCCTGGGACTCCTAAGTCTCTGGTGGTGCTACACTCATTAGCAGAGACAGAAAGGACTCCTTTGAAGCAAAAGGTCCTTCGACAAGACTGTCGATGGTTCTGCCTTGCCAAAGATGATTCTTCATTTGCATTTTAGTGCAATGAATGGACTGATACACCTTTCCTTTGTATAATCGCCTTGTTCTTTACTTACAAGGGCTCTAATAGTCCTAAATATCAATTACCATCCCAAGACATATAATGCTAACAACCAGTTTTAATCCACAGTTGTTCTTCCTGTCACTTTACTAACGTTAGCTTTGGATTACTTAATTTTCTTTTAATGGGAAAAGCAAAACTGAGTAAATTTTAAAAAATACAATTGACATTAATATGCTCCTTCCATGTTTAAAGGCCCAACTCTTGAAAGTGGAAAGGTTGTGTGGAGAGGGAAAGATGAGGAAGAATCTACAGCTTTAAGAGTACAAAAAAAAATGTATAATGATGATAAATCCTTGTGTGGCTGGTTTCCACAGAAACTACAGAAAAAGAAGCCAATCACATCCCTATTAACAAATATCTTATTTGATTAAATGTTATGCCCTCTAACTGCTCTACCCTACATCTCTCGAAGAACTGTCCACTGTCCACACTATCAATTTCTTTTAAAAAACTTAAAGGTGGCGATCAATTCATCCTTTCAATCTTCTCATATACTTAATAAATACTTGTCTAAGGCCCTCTTAACTTTCCCTATTGTGCAGCCCACAGTGTTTCCGATGGTTGCAGGCAAAGTGTTGAACAGTCTTGGGCCCTGAATTTTCAAGGTGGGTAATATCTTGCAATCTACCGTGACTGTCATGCCAGTAAGGATCATTTTTTTTTAAAGTATACTGGGGGCCAAGCCTTATACAATTTTCCAAGAGTTAATAATTTGAAACCTCTCTCATGTAAACTCTGGTGTACAATCTCAAAGATTTCAATCGCTCCAAGTAATTACTACTTCTCCGCGTCAATATAGGTTTTGAAAGAAGGCTGTTACCTTGAGGGCCATTATCACTGGTTTTCCTCTCTTGGCTTGAAGGTCCATAAGATCTTTCCAATCATCTTTTTGTCAGAGTCTAAAGGTACCATCACTGGATACCATTACTCTGAGGTCTATCACACAGTTCATTTGAGAAGTGAGTGTCTGTGTCCACCCAGCACTATACTATTCTTAATTTCTTAATTTTCCTCATACTGGAGAAAATGGCATTCCTATTGATACACATGTTATTTTTGGTGGTAAAGTGAAAACTTTTTGTGTCTGTTTGTAGTTTTTCTGTTTCTTTTACAAATTTACAAATTTCTTCTAGTTCCATCTGCAATGAGGAATAATTGTGCAAGTACCCTTTCTTGGGGGAATGATATACTAACATGGAGGCATGGGAAATGGCAGGGCTTAAAATGTGATATGACCTATTTGTTGAAAACCTGTATATTCATCTACTTTTTTCCAGTGATTCTCATTATAACCATTTTATTTGCTACGACACCATGGAAATATTCACCAAATGCTTTTGCACAGTTTGTATATCTCATATCAGCATCTTGTTTGTTCTTAAAACTCATCACAGTGGTGTAAATCAAAAAGGCAAGATCTTCCTACCCTAGGTGCCCTTGCATGCAGTGCAGCTTTACTACTTTTGAGTCTGGATTTATGTCAGACAGCCCAACACTCAGGCCAAGACAAGTAGGTTTCACTGCCTCCCTGTCAAGAGTACAGATTTATCATGAGGTGATACACTACATGCAGGCAAGGAAGTTCATCCCTGTGGGTTCCAGTTGAAGGACCTAAGCTGTCTCCCCTTCACCTATTGACTCTTGCATGTCTTCTTTCAAGACCTGTAGGTAACCAAGGCTGGAGCAAATTACTAACACAAGTAACCCCACTCCAAGCCAGAATTAATGAAGCAAATGTCATTTCAAGCCCTCTTACCAAAATGATCCACTGACCTATGGCATGAAAGGTAGAATTGTAAACTAAGATATAGTTACTCCTGCCATTTACTCACAGGCTGACCCATGCTGTCCCGGGATGTGTAGACTGTTCAATTCCATAAAGTCCAGTCAATTTGCCTCTTATGACTCTCCAGAAAATTTCAGTAATAGGTGATATCGGTGATATTGATCAAGAGTTTTTTCTTTTGATTACTTTGCTTCCCCCTTTGAGGAGTGGAGCAATGTGTGTCAATTCTAAACTCCCAGAAATGATGCCAGTATCTAAACTTTTTCTACAGAAAATACCTAGAGTTTGTACACAAGGCGTTTGGCATTTCTTTATAAAGACTTTTTCTACTGAGATAATCAGTGTTAATGCAAGAAGGTTTTGCATTCCTATATAGAAAAATTTCCAGAAGTTCAGTTCTGTGGCAGAGCATGCTAGCTTGTTCCCAATGGCCCTCCTGAAATTAGTGAAAAGATCTGCTACGTTAAATCAAGGAATTAATACTTAGGAAGAAATCAGTTTCACTCAGTTTATAAATAAAGTTACACACTGAATACAGCTGTACAGGAATTGAATTAGTCTCAGGTGGATGTTCTGTGTAGGTCATCCACAGGTTGGTCATCTAAGAATGTCCTTCCTCACAAAGTGAGGGCGTCCATAAATTACTTTGAGACGACCCTTGTTCTGGATGAACAGATACTGGTGTAAGTGATACCAAATGATTCTTTAGTATGAAAACTTGGTATCGAGTGGTCTTACCCCAAAACTTTCATTAAAGTCCCTAACCATTTTGTGGAGCTTGAACTTGTGAGAGTAAGATGTTATATATATATATATATATATATATATATATATATATATATATATATATATATATTTCCTATAAGTTCAAGGGGAAAATGAAACATCGGTATATACTTGATCACGCGCATAATTGATATATATATATATATATATATATATATATATATATATATATATATATATATATATATATATATATCTATATATATATATATATAAACTAAAAGTAACTTTTAGAGAACCTAAAATCATCTCTTACAAAGAATTTCACTTTCGTCAACATTCATAATCTAGTTACAAAAAGTTGTGATTGGCGATAGAAATGAGGGTTACAGTAGTTTAAGACATCAAAAAGCAAAGGAAGAACATTTTCAACGAAAAAACACATAAAACTTTTTGGTTCCCGAAACTCTTCAACGTGTTGCTTGCAATCATCAGAAACACCATAGAATGCACAGTGGTGAAGTTTAAAATTACCGTGGACAATGATTCGCAAATATGTACCTAACAAGCCAAGGTGTGGGAGGGTGGCGTGGGCCTATGGGGTGCGGCTTCCAAACGTTTGCCTGGGCCAAGCCCCTGGAGTGTGGGGGTAGAAGACTCTCGAAGATCACCCCAGACAACTGCCTTGCCTGGTGCTGGGAACTGCATGGTCGCTCGCTGTGTCGCGTAGGTTGTCATCCATCCGGTGTCATTTGCACTGTACTCCAAAATTCGCGACAGAGGTTTATTTCGACGAGAAAAGTGAACAATAACCTCTTTATTCCTAGGAAGTTTGGATATGGTTTTCTACATCTCATCTTTTGACTCACACCCCATACCACCAATCGTCATCCTCATCCCATTATCTAACTTGCTGATACTATATAAGTAAACAAAGGTTACCTGCCATGGTCACAAGCAAATTCCTATCTTAACCTACTGTTTACTTCTTCAAGATTCATGTTGAAGAATTAATTTCTGTATTCTGCAAAACCAGGTTAATAATTTCCAACCATTAACGATTTAGCACAGGCTACGTATGGAGGAGTATTGTCAACAAGCATAACACATCATTTCTCTCTCTCTCTCTCTCTCTCTCTCTCTCTCTCTCTCTATATATATATATATATATATATATATATATATATATATATATATATATATATAAGTAGAAATATATCATATTCATCTAAAAGATGGAGAGCAGATGCCAGATGTAAAGGAAGACAGCGACATTTAGTTCCGGCTGCACTGCACGCATAGGAATCCACACTGGCTGTGGTGGTTGTATGGAATGGATTGACTTTAGCTATGTGTGGTGACATGTTCGATGCCACCAACCTTCCGGCATATCACACTTGTTCAATTCAGCATGCGTGAGAAATATCGTCAAACATCACAACATGAGATAAAAAACCAAACACCAATTTGCATACAGAACCAAAGCACAATATTCAACTCCGTATACAACCCCACAAAACAATGAATCCTGAACAAAGTCCAATTGATAATGGGTTGATGTGATACCAACATCCCAGAGGAGGGTAGTCATGGTACAAGACAATAGTCCCACATGACACTGTAAAGAAAGCAATCCAGGCTAACATTAACCCTTATCCTAACCTAACATAAGGTCGTGGGCGAGTTTTGAGGGTTAACGCTTGGATGCCGGCAGCACTTTGGCCCCAGTTAGAACTCTTATATAAACATATGATCACGAGTAATAATACATCGTCTTCTGTCTTTATAAAAAAAAACTTAACCACCGTACGGACAACCTGTAAAATATAAGGTTACTGCTGGTGGCACAGCTACCTCCATGAAATATAAGTAAAAACACTATATCCAGTAATCATAATCTGGCCATGAGAGGCAAGATAGATGACTCTGTGACGTATCTTCAAACACCCTGAAAAACACAGAAAAGCAGCAACTCACAATATAACAAAAAGTACATTTATAAAGAAGCTTACCAGACTGCAGACAGACAACAACAACAAAATAGCACTCCTGACTCCAAAAGCCATCTTTGTATTCCGGAAACGGACCCGCGTCAGGCTGGACTCTCTTCTTCTTCTTCCTCCACAGATGTTAGCGTGTTTTCTTAAGCAGATATAAAGGTTATATAATATCCTTGTAACCAGTGTTCAAGTTACCATGCCCAAGTCGTTGACCTGGGACCTTAAGTACGAACTATAGCGTTCAGCATCTATGCACGGAACAATGGTCTGTTAAGACTTCACACACTGGGAATTTACATGATAATCCTGTTCAGCTGAACACGATTATCGAACTGTAAAGATGCAAGACGCTACAACAGTCAGTAGCAAACTTGATAACAACCTTACTCTCAGGCGTCACCAGTCGTACTGAAGGTTTGCCACAACAAAGTCACAGTTGCCAAGTCTCATCCTCTGGCGGTGGTGCCAAGTCTCGTAGTTAAGGCCAAACTAAGCGATGATCCCTTGCCATTCTTCTTGTTCATGTTCACAAATGTCTCATTTATATATAACTGATAAACAATGTAGGTGCATTAGTTTTTGATGCATAGACATTTCTGGCCCTCAGAAGGTCATGTTTGCGTAAACCTTCGGTCATCTAGTCTCAGCTGCCTGGCCATGAAGGATGGCGTGGTTCCTCATGAAGTTGCCAGGTACGAACACTTCCGGATTACTAGTAGAAAGGATTGGATAAAGCTATTCAAGGTCAAACACACCATCATCATCATTAATGATATTCAATAATTCAATCATTCTCTTCCATCCTTCAAATTATCCACGCCGGCATACCTGCCGACGTTTAAAACAGTTATCAAAAACGTTTCCGTATTTTTTTTTAGTCATCTATGTATTCCGCAAAATTAAGGAAAATACAACCGGGAAATTTCATGTAATGACAATCATTCATCTGTGTTATGATTCTGATACTGTTTCCATATGATACAACTAACACACGATCATAGTCTTGATAAATACTATATGGCAACTCATGTGCAATGCACACCTGATGATTAAGAATCAAATCTGCCTAGACCAGCCACACTCCTGCAACATGTTCCCAGCTGGTCGCAGGCGGCCAACAGGTGACAGGTTTGTGTCGAATCAATGCTACGTCGTAGACTTTTGCCCTTTTCACTGACGTTTCCATTAGTTGATTTATATGGCTAACATTTTTAAAGGAAAGTCACATCTTATTGAATCTAATTCCTCTTAAATAAAAGTTTCAGTACTAATGTGATAGATTCTTTGTGGTCCGACAGTTATTACATTTATTGGATTACCTCAAGATTTGCCCTTAAGGTTTTTCTCATCAATGTTAGGTTGATTTCGGTTAGAATAGAAACTTAAACCTAATCTAGTTGCGAAAAAGCAGGTCTTCAGTCGATCCGTTTTGAGTAAACAAGACTTACCTACAAAAACGCTGGGGGATAATTTTCGAGTTATCCTACACATCTGCAGTGTGGCGCATCTGAGTAATCTAATTATGTTGGACAAGCCTGGCCAACACAGTGTGTGTGTGGAGTTGCTACATCATGGGATCTCGCTTCTTACCTGCTTTTATCTGTCATACAATAAACATCTTAATCCTCGGTGCAATCTGCTGTTTCTTTAAACATCTTGTCTTATTTGTCGACTTCTCTACCAGTGTATTGGTATTTCTACCTGTCTTTTCTAACTCGCTTTCCTGCAAAGAGCTACTTAACATCGACATGATCGAATCGATTGCTTGAAGTTTAGCTCGCACACACACACAAAAGCTGCAAATTGGGAGAACCAAGAAAGAAGCAGTCTGCAGGTAAATATCAAAATATCCATTAATAGCATAGATAAGAAAATTTAGTAAGCTATTTACAGCGTAGATAAAAGCTAGATTATGCCTCTCAAGTCTGGTCATCCCAAACACGGCCATATTTTAGCATAAAGATATGATTGAGAAGGTTCAAAGAAGAGTAACCTAGATTGATACCAGAATTAAGAGGGCAAAGCTACAATGAAAGGTTGAGGGCTACACAGCTGTCCAACATAGAGATGAGAAATCAAGTGGATGACGTTGAGAGAAAACAGTTCTTCACGAAGTGTTATTTTAAAGTTATGACGTCAGGGTAGGTAGGGCGTGCTGTCTGTGAACTGAACCAGGGAATATGAAGAGGTCAAGAGCAACACAGGAAGGTACAAATGTGAGGCTTGGCTGTGGATCGGGGGAGAGTGGGGGGATAGCTATTGTTTCGATGCAATATACATGACAGGAGTGTGTGGATGTGTGCGAATGAGGCTTTGCTCATCTGTCTCGCTACGCAGGTTAACGGCGAACAGCCGGTGAGGCAGTGAACAAAAAGTGTAGTCTAATCGAGTAACTTTTCACTCTAAAAGGATCCATCATTTCCATGCTCCTGACTGGAGACCAGCTTCGAAGAGGAAAGTGTCCCATAAAAGGGGTTCTGGGGCTGTATGATGAATTAGTTATATTCTGCTTGTTCGCCTTGTCCCACACTAACGAGGAAGCGTCAAGAACAAGGACTGTGACTTCAAGGAGAAATCCTCGCTTCTCTCCATCTTCTGTTCATACGTTTAGCGATGATATAGGAGGGGAGGACTCCCAGTCCACTCTACCCTCTCCTCCTCCTCCTGGCTCTTAGGTGTCTTTTCTTTCCTCAGCTGCCTCTCACCAATACGCCTTCACGATGTTATTCGTCGACACTGTACTTGGATAAAAATGTTATTAGTAATACTAAAAAACAGTGTTCTTGTTTGTCATGCAAATACCTCGATTGCAGAAGCTGGTTCCAAAGGCTATATGAATGCAGTCTTTGACATGGTACTGTTTGCCGCTTCTACAGGGGCGATGGGTAAAATCTCCTAGTCAAGAACACTAAATGTCTTATATATATATATATATATATATATATATATATATATATATATATATATATATATATATATATATATATATATTACAGACATCATTACTAAAAATATCCTCCTTTCAGAATAAGAATAGTTTACAAACCTCTACCTGCAACATAGCATAAATAGTTACTAATGTACTGCATTAGCCAATAAGGTGGATGTCGACATATAAAGGTGAATATACAAATAACTATGAAAATAAGTGTATCGTGTGCAGTTTATGCTCTATCTAGACTGATGGTATTTAATTCTTTATAAACTTTTGTTATGTGTAAAGGTTCAGCAAGACTAGCTTGGCACACCAGTTATGACAGGTCTGTTGGTTCTGGTTGCTGGTGCACAGATCGAGTGTGCGCTCGGGGTGCCATTAGTGATGTGAAACGGCCGTGACCAGTTATAGTTTAGTAGGTTCTTTCATGCGGCTATGTGTGTTGTGTAATATAAGATGGATTGCTTCATTCCAATTGATTCAGTTCATATGGATCATCCGATGTGTCCGAGTTTCAGTTCATTTTGGCAAAATCATGTACATTTTCAGTGGGAGATTTGCATCATCATACTTGGTTATCATATTAAAATAAGTATAACAATATAATTACTATCAAACAACCATCTAACGTTGGCGAAAGAATACAGTTTATATAATATTAAACCGAATAGTTTCAAGCTTCTTTGTTCCAGTAAAAGAAAATTTCTCAAAGTATATTACAGAAAATGGTAGACTGTGGTGGGGAAACATAATCATTTTACACAGCTTCTTTTAACGCTTCTTAACATCTTTATCAATCACAAGGCAACATGTGCATGTGGAGAAGGTTGTAACATATGGTATTTCCAGGATATACTCAGTGTTTGATATGTAAGATACACAAAAACATAGCAAAGGTACCTGCTAAGATTGACGAAATCGAATAAGTAAAGTGATAAACATATAGTGCCTAAGGGATGGTACACAATAACACAACCAAAGAAATAAAAATATATCTGGTTGTTCCATCAGGCAATATTCATACTTTACTGGTGAATGTAAATTAAGGTCACCACAAATCGAACTTATATCATCGTCTTACCCTTGAAATGAGTGTATTATACTGAAAAAAATAGATGAACATTTTATAAGTTCAGCACAAAGTTTAGATGAAATAAGAAATTGTGGTGGATGGTGCAAAACGAGAGGTGAATGTATTGATTGATTGATAGACATACTTTATTCAGGGACCCTAGGACATTATGATAGATATACACACGTGCAATACACCATAATAAGGTACATAGTAGTTCCACGAGGATAACCTACTAAGGTACACAGTAGCTTCCACTAGGATAACTTACTAAAGTTTTGCAAACTTATTTCCAGTAAGGTTCTTATATTGTAGCAAGATGAAGCAGTCAAAAATAGAGAGGAAATGTTGATGTAAAAAGTAATGAGACATAAAGATATATAATAAAATCAAGTCATAATACCAAAGTCCTTTCCCTACAACTGGCAACTGTAAGGGGAGTCGTACACATTGTTTCTGATTCATGATAGGCTGGTTCGGATTGTTGGGGCTTCAGCATTTACGTAACGAAAGCGCACATCTTTTCTCAAATACTTGACATTTTCCAACCTGATTACAAAACGTTCACATGTACATCTAATACAGATCCGCGATTTCCTAAAACAAAATACAGAACGTGAAGTATAATACCTTGTTTGAAGTGTAACAAAGTAGCATTATAATCTTTTTTTACTGCTGTTTTATCGCTTGTGATGAACGCTTTTCTCATTATTAAAAAGCTACTCTGCTTTTAAGTTCAGAAACTGTGGTAACTTTAGACTTATCATATTGTTTCACAAGTCAAAGACTGACGCAGCAACTTTGCCATGAGTTTACGTGACCAAGTGAAGCCAGGGTTACTCAACTCGCGTCTATATGGGGTTCTCAGTTATTAAGTCTAAATTAGTTATCACTTAATATCATTTGTTGTAAGCTTTAGCTTTTTTCTTTATTAGAACAGAAATACTTGTCAATAACGACTCATACAGCCGATCGTGCCAACAGGCAAACAGCTAGTTTGATGGTTTCCACACTGGCCTCACCCAAACAAGACCAGGTCCACTGTCACTCCATCCTTGGCCACGGACCGGGTCACTCCGTCTATAAACCTCCGTGGAGGTCAAACCGTAAGACGAACGCAGTGTAATGTGGTTGGTGTGCGCGTGTGATATATTTCTAAATTGTGAAAATACGGTCAAATTCCTACAGATCATTGGAAACAAGTGATTCCTATGAAAATGCGTTTAGTAACTGTATACACGGTAATTACCTAGATAATTTGTGAAGGTGACTGATTTCCGGAAGGTCGCTTCACTCCTGACTGATGGCTGTACGTCGGGCGGCGGAAGGTAAGTAACAGAATTACTTAACAACTTGTTTCATCTAGGTTTAGGTAGTGACAAAATACCCCATCTGCCGGTCTGTTCTCTTGAGCTCGGTCCCAGTTTCCTAAAAGTTTTAATTAACGCAAAATTATTTGGGTTTAGAAGGTAATATTCAATTGTCCCATTCTATCAAAACTATTGTCTATAAATGATGCGACGGCATGGAATTTTTGCTGCCGTAATGAAGCATTCATTAACATCAAAGGTAAGATATTATTTTGATTCATGAATATCTTTGTTGATTATGGCAAGAAAGGTAACATTATGGCCTGGTTCTCTTATAGTACCCTCCATTTTTGTACATAAAGTTTCAGATAAGTAAATTCCTAACCATATTCTTAAAGAACATTTAATTCATGAAAGTAGTTTACCACTGATCCAAATGATCATTGCCACGCCCACTGTTTTATGAATTCTTATATTGCTGCTCAAGTAATACTGTTACGCTCTTGTTAAATTGCCATAATAAACGAAACAATGACAAATGAGGAACACAGGATGGTATGGAAACGCGGGTTAGTTGACATACCTTAACGGTCTTCCTCAGGATATACTGTTTCCAGCATTTGGCGGGACTGTGTTCCCCAGCAAGTGTGGGAGGACGCCATGACGTATCGCCCTGTGATTGGATCGCTTGTCTTGCTGCCTCCACTTGTTCACAGCTGTCCCCGCTGCCTGGCGTGTTCAGCAGATGACCCCAGACCTTGTATTAACGTTATCTTTGGTAGCGATGTAAACCCCTTCTGATGTCTTTGTTTTTGCTTAGGACATAGTGCAATATTTTCGCCTCGTCCCATTTCGACAGGTGTCCGTGTTGGTCCACATTGCACCACAAGAGTATTAGATATCCTGTCGTTTCTGAAGTCAGCCTTATCTGATAGATCCCCTTCCCCCCCCTTTTTTTTTATTTCCTTTCCTTTTTCATGATATTCGCGTTCACAACCTGTGGTGGTTGTGAACGCGTCCGACCGGTTGACCAACACTTGCCGGGTAATATATATGGTCCCGCCGAGTCGAAACGTTGAAATATAATGTCTTGGCTCTAACCCGCCTCTTTCCATACCATCTTGTTTTCCATATTTATGCATGCATAATAATGTTCACTATGTATCGGTAATTATTTTGAACTTGAGTACGTAACTTATCTAAATTATTTTATGAAAATTAATTTCAAGACAAGGGTTAATATTTCTTTTTTTTTTTATACTTTTCCGACACCTGCATACTGAGTTGTTGTTTTTATCTTTTTTTATTAGCCTCGATGTTGACTCTCGTATCACCAGGTGACCAAACGAAGTATTTTTTTTTCTCAATCTTGATTTTTGACACCCTGATCGCAAAATGTCCAAAAGGAAATGGTTTACTTTAAGAAAACTGAAATTACGGGAGTGGAATGCAACTAAGATGCCAACTGACCAAATGCTAGGTAGAATTATTCACTTATTTCAAAGAAAAAACAATCGGCACATCGAAATACTTCACATGATATTGTCGAACTAATTTGGGTTAATTTGCATTTAATTTGATTAGTTATGGCCACTTAATCAAAAGCTTGAGGTCTAAACTTCTTAAGGTATTGTCAGTAACAAAGATAAATTTCAAGGCATCTTGCAGGACCATCTGCAGCATTTTACCTCGTACTTGTTAGAATAGATAATTTACAGTGATAATTACGATGATTTGAATATAAGCGGATGATAGCCTGCATCTGGTCAATATTATTTTCATGTTACACTTTGGCGTTGGAAGAGCAAAATCATTTCGTTCAGTTCATTATTAAAGGGATGTCCCGCCCTTAACTGAGAGAATTGGGTAAAAACGTAATCTAATCTAGACTTGTGAAGTTGGGAGAGGGGAAGATTCCTATACTGTTAGAAAAAATATTAGTTTTGGTAGGAATAGGGAAAGCACTTTATCCCATCACACTAACAACAAAAAAGTGCAAACTATAAAACTATCTGGCATTTAGGTATCGATAATGATTCATCAAGAATTTGTTTTTAAAGGTGAAAGAAGGTGCTAATAACCTGAAAATGTAAAAATCAATAGTGACAGATTTAAGCTAAATAAGGGGGGAAAATGCTAGCCGCTAATTACAAATTTCTTCCAAAGCATGTTCATAGATTTTCACCTATTACTTATCAAAAGCAAAATTCACAATGAACGACACAACTACAGTAGAGCTATAATCAACAAATCACTGTGGCTTTCAAAATGACTACGTAACATTATTGTTGGTAATTTATCAGTTTAGCTCCGCATTGCTTTTAGCCTTGAATATTGACTTGTAATCGATTAGTTTAGGACATAAGTGTTCTAGCTTTGGGATCTCAGTTGAATCATTATGGATTCATTGTTTGGGATAAAGATAAAGAATTAAGAGCAAGTTTTTCATTAGCATTACTGTATTTCATTTTTCGATTGTAAATAACCTGGTAGTGGCGAAGGCTGTGAAGAAGCGATAATGCACGGATATATGATGAATACGTAATTTAACGTAATTTAAGTAAGTGAAGAAAACGACCTAACTTCCTTTCTGGAGCATTGAAAATGAAATGTGCAGTCTAGTATCGGCTAATTTTGTTCAGCTAAACTGATAAATCACTTATGTCTTAGGTCAGAATACGTTGGTAGCTGGTGTCGAACTAAAATCATTCATTTTTTGGGGGAAAAAAAAGTACTTCTCTTTAAACCATATGGAAGTTTTTTTTTTTTTTTCCCAAGGTAGATGTAATTATAGTGTCTATTTACCAGAATATTGCTACAATACCGACCGTAATATTACAAAGTTTCATTGTCCTAATTTTCAATGTTGGATCTCCAAACTCTCCAACACAGGGGTGATCTCGTAAGTATTTAACACTTCATCGAGACTTTGCACCATCGTTTCTTGTTGGGTATTCATTAGAGACATTGAGCCATTAGCAGTGGGTCCAGCTAGGATGTGCTTGTGGTCGACACTCCTTCGGGCACGGGGTGCGTAAGACCACACGTCGCTCTCTGGTCTTGAAGGATCCCCAGCCACAGTAGAGCCCATCCTTACGTTGTACCGGGAAGGGTCGTGCCCCCTTGTGGTCTTCATAGCGGCAGTTGTAACTGTCATGTTGTAGCACGTCCTTCTGTAGAGACAGGTCGGCGTCATAGCTAATATTGGTCGAATGCTTCTGCCTCAGTCGTCACCCACCGCCAATATACTTTCTCCCTAACAAGAGCCATCATTAGCATCCTCACCAAGAACCATCTCCAACACTGGGTCTTATTTGTCACATCAACAGCCATTTGCAACACAGGTCACACTTTTCACACAATAACCAACTTCAACGCCGGTCCTATAACTTATCCCTCGCCTACAGCCATCACCAACACTGATCCTGTACTTTCTCCCTCACGAACAGCCAGCACCAACACTAGTCTTATACCTTTCCCTCACCAACACTGGTCTTGTACTTTTCCCTCACCAACACTGATTTTATACTTCCTCACGAACAACAATCACCAACACGGGTCCTATACTTCTTCACCACCACCCATCACCAACACTGGACATACTCTTCTCCCTCACTGATAGCCACCTTTATCACCAATCAAACACCACAGCCTTCATCAACACACCTCCCGAACTTTGATAACTAGACGAATTGATCCCGAGAGCGAACAATATCCCCAATTAAGGAACCAGTTAGTTTCCTTAGGGACTTCGCTTAATCTTCAGATTGGGTCGTTTGCCTCAGTCTCTTTCCTTATCTACTTCAGTAGTGAGTTATTCAGCGATGGCAACAAGCTATACGTTAACAAGAGGTCGCTTACCTTGATGACAGGCCAGAGGAGGTTGGCCAGGAGGTGTTGGTCGAAATGACGCGTCAGGTTCAGCGGCTGGTCGAACATATCCTCCCGGATCTTCCTCAGTCGCTGTGGCCATCTGTTGTGGCCACCCCACAGCCCTGTGGACAGAGGACAGCCAGAACTCTCTTACTCTTCAGGCCCGAGAACTAATATCAATGAGTTTTTCATAACGAGGGACACGTATAGAGAAGCACGGTGGTAGCCATAAGGAAAACGAAGCTGCTTGTTTTCATTTTCCTCGTGGCTACCAGCATGTTTCCAGAGGTGTGGCGGTCAGCGCCGCTCTCCCTGCACTTCAAGAACTTGTGTTCGTGTCCCAGGCACCAACAGCAGTAGGCTCACAGCCAACTCAGGTGCTTTCTCCTACTCCCACAGTGGTAATCTGTTAACGTAACCATCATCCTTGTGACTACTGTCATCAACCATAGATCAGTCCCTTCTCAACTGTTACAGGTCTACTAGAATCGTTTACCAGTGAGGCTGAACTATTCGTCCTGTGTCGCCACCTAACTCGCACTAATCCATCTGAAGTTTCCCACTTTCTTAATGGATACATATTTTCAGTATGCAGTGATATCATACCTCACAATAACGTATGAAAATATGCGTATTGTCCATGTAACTTGCACTTGGACATTGTTTTGAAAGTATTAGTACAAAGGGTTACGAGGATATTATCACGGCGAGTCGTTTTAGCTCACACTAGTATGTCTTGGTCTCACACTGTGCCATGGGAATGGGTTGGGGATGGGAGGTCAGGAAGTGTGAGTGGTGTGGGGCTGACCCCCCGCCAGTACGATGGTGCGGGTCGTCTGGTAGAGCGAGCCTGACCTGCTAGCATGATGGCCTTGTGTTGGGGGAAGTCCCTCATCACATGGAAGCCTCGACCAGACGCCAGCCACTCGTGCACCGCTGCCACCTCTCGGTCCAGGATCCAGCTGGTGGGCACCAGGGGGCAAATGTTAGACGTGGCTACTCTGCAGATGGTAGCTCTAGAGATGACAGGGTCAGATGTTAGTGATACGAGAGAAAGTTAGGAATGCTGCAGATGTTAGGAATGCTGCAGATGTTAGGAATGCCGCAGGTGGCCTTGTAAGAGTTAGGAATGTTGCAGGTGGCCATGTAAGATAGGGATGCTGCAGGTGGCCATGTAAAAGTTAGGAATGGTGCAGATGGCAATGTAAGTGGGAAATGCTACAGAAGGCAATGTAATAATGCTGGAGGTGGCCATGTAAGAGTTAAGAATGCTGGAGGTGGCCATGTAAGAGTTAGGGATGCTGGAGGTGGCCATGTAAGAGTTAGGGATGCTGCAGGTGGTAGTTGAGTTAGGAATGCTCCAGATGGCAATGTAAGAATTTGGAATGCTGCAGGTAGCAATGTAAGAGTTAGGAATGCTGCAGGTAGCAATGTAAGAGTTAGGAATGCTGCAGGTGGCAGTGTAAGAGTTAGGAATGATACAAATGGCAGTATGAGTTCGGAATGCTGCAGATGGCAATGTAAGAGTTAATAATGCTGTAGGTGACAATGTAAGAGTTAGGAATGCTGCAGGTGGCAATGTAAGAGTTAATGTTGCTGTAGGTGATAATGTTGCTGTAGGTGACAATGTAAGAGTTAGGAGTGCTGCAGGTGGCAGTGTAAGAGTTAGGAATGCTGGAGGTGGCCCTGTGAGAGTTAGGGATGCTGGAGGTGGCAATGTAAGAGTTAGGGATGCTGGAGGTGGCAAAGTAAGAGTTAGGAATGCTGCATGTGGCCCTGTAAAAGTTAGTAAAGCTGGAGGTGGCAATGTAAGAGTTAGGAATGCTATAGATGGCAATGTAAGAATTAGGAATGCTGCAGGTGCAATGTAAGTTAGGAATGCTACAGATGGCAATGTAATAATGCTGCAGGTGGCAATGTAAGAGTTAGGAATGCTACAGATGGCAATGTAATAATGCTGCAGGTGGCAATGTAAGAGTTAGGAATGCTGCAGGTGGCAATGTAAGAGTTAGGAATGCTACAGATGGCAATGTAATAATGCTGCAGGTGGCAATGTAAGAGTTAGGAATGCTGCAGGTGGCAATGTGAGAGTTAGGAATGCTACTGGTAGCCATGTTAAAGTTGGCAATATCACAGATGACAATGTTGTTAATGCTTAAAGTACACATGGCAGTGATACAATAGGTTAGTACTAGAAATGACAGTAGATCAAACGGGCTTCTAGCGGCTGCTCTGACCACTAATACCACGAACCCCCGTGGCCTTCTCACACCTTCCTTTGGGCTCACACCAAGCCTCCCTCTCACCCTGCACGAGGAGGGAGCGATAATACCATTCACTGGTCGGTCCAGAAATCAGATCTTGCACACCAATAACGAAGAAAACGTCGAAGTCCGCTGGGAAGATGATTTAGGTATGATTGGCGGCAATCCTACGTACATAGGTGTGGTGTCTGTGTGTGTGTGTGTGTGTGTGTGTAGGGGGATGCATCATGCACAGGACAGATCCCGTCTGATCTGCTTAACCTGGGAGGGTGATGTCTGGATTTGTCGACAGGTAGGACGAGGTCTGGCTCGCAGTGGGCGGGCCCATCACATTACCCTTCCTTGTCAACGCTCTGTAGCGTCCTCCCCAACCCTCCCCTTCCGGTCCTGAGGCAGAGAGAGAGAGAGAGAGAGAGAGAGAGAGAGAGAGAGAGAGAGAGAGAGAGAGAGACCAAGGAACTAACAGGGAACAGCAGCAGATGCGAGACTACGATGTACGATTGCAGACTATCCGATGACGCAATGTATCTCGACCCTCTTGAGAACGACGGTACGACTCTTGAACGTGAACGTACGACCCTGGGTTATGATGGCCTAGACTTGGCCAAGAGCTGTACCGTCATGCTCAAGGTTGACGTCAGATATGGAGCTTCTGAAAGACACGATATGCTTATATGAACAAAAAAAAAAAAGATACGCCACAGTTAGACGTAGCGGTGTAACTGCTACAGGACACCTTAGAATAAGACACGACAGAAGTAATGAATCTGGTTATAGAAACACCATAGAAAACAACGCACGGCATGAGACTTCAGACGTGCCAACGTTTCGCATCTTGCAAATGCCTAACATAAGACGTGTGACGGGTCTTGGAAGCTACAAACACCGTGACTTGGTCGCTCCTCCTGTTGCATCAGGAAGACTGTGTACCGAGCCATGAAGCTCTTCCCTTAACCCAGAATTACACTCTGCTTTCATTTCCTCTAGGAATGACTGGGGGGGAGGTCATCTTTCACACTCCATCTGAAGGAAGGTCGGTGTAGCATTTCCCTTAGTGAGGGAGCGTTGGGTGCGTTTGTTACCTGTCGGAGTCCCTGACGAGGAAGACGTCCACAGTTGGGTCGCCCATCACAGCGAACCTCCAGACACGACCCACGACATTCTGCTCCACCAGGTTACCTGAGGAAGGCGCGGGAACAGGTCGGGTCAGGTCTTGTGATCTCAGGTCGTGATGGAGAAAAAATTATGGGAAGGGGGTAGTCACCGCATCAACGGGTCAACGTTGACCATATAGCCAAGAGGTCACGAATCCTTACATACTCACCAAGACCTGGGAGGCGGGTGACGTCGCAGAGGTCCACGTGGGGGTAATCGCAGTAGATGCGGCACAGAAACTCTGAGGACACGGCGTCGTGAGTGGAGACGTTGTGGTAGATCCTCATGATCCAACCCGGGTACATCTGCTTGACGACCCTCGCCCGCCCGTACAGCTGCAGCAGGTATTTCTTGTAGTGCTGGTCATCTGGAAGAACCCCCAGTCGTCGTTAGTGACTGACTACCTACCCCTGAGGTCAGATACCTCTGGCTCATGTTTGCTTCCCGGGAGGCAAGGAGGTCACTCCTGTATCTGGCGAGGTCTGCCATGGAGGGATTTGTTGACTTAATCTGTATATCTTAGTATGTATGAACGAGGCAGAGAGAGCATTCATGTGATCGTATGGGCGAAGGGTGTATAGGTAGGGGCTTGGATGGAGGGCAGCACAGAGCGTACAAGAGGGTGACAGGTGAGCCTAGGGACACAGACGAACCAACGGAGAAACAGCGTTAATAACGGTGGTTATAAGTGCCTGTATGGAACACGACACAAAATACAGATTCAGACGTTGATGGTGATACAGGGAAAGGTCGAGATACATCACGTGATAAACATACATACGATATACAGAATGGGGCGGAGGGGGGTTGAACGAACGTAACAAAGTCATCAAATAAAACTGATCACAAAGAACAGATCTGCTTCACAAGATGAGGACTGACTGATGGTGATAAGACAATTTTTAAAGATAATACTCTCAAAGAAAAAAATATACCAGACACAGACACCATGGTATAACACCAAGATAAGAAAACTGATCTAAAGGGTGGGTCAGGTGGGTATTATCAGAACACCATGTAATGATGGCAGTATACCTTAAGATATATTAGCATTTAGGGTATATCAGAACCTAGGATATATCAGAACTAGTACTGTATGAATTTGTTTGTACTGTGTTCAAGTGAAGAACTGCAAACGATAACTTTAATAATCATGGGTTAACCTTTTATATGTTAACATACGACGTGAGCCTTTGATAACGTCTTTGTTCAATATACATCTATGTCATGTGTCAGGATCGACATATCTCCTCGTCCTGACGCACGGTCGGTCATGCAGTCCAATAGTTGAACCGGGACAAACTATGGTCAACATAGTTGGCTGACACAGAGGTCGAGGTAAAGCTTGACCTCTGCCGGAGTCAGGCTTAGACTGCAACGTCCTGACGTGTACCGTAATGTGTACTGACCCTCCCTGGATATCTGCGTTCCCTCTTGGAACCCCTGAGGACCTACCAGCTGCTCCTTCCTGTGTGATACCGTCTGCTGGAAGTTCATGTGACTTCTATACAATGGCAACATCTGGACAGAACCTAGCGAGCTGAGCCTGTGTCCTGTACGGTCATCGTCACGTACAGTGTTCTTGTGTTTAGCTTCGACGGCTGGCAGGTCAATGCTACAATCACGGCGGAAAGCTTCGTGATGTCCCTAACTTCTCTGAGCTGGGGAGGCTTCAGGCGTGCCAGAGTTCCTCTGTCTGTGGCTCCTCTGGTGTGGATAACACGTTCTCGTGTGGGCAGTCATCTCAGAACCAGAGACCCGGCGTCCTACGTTCGCTGGGAGTCATCATCATTCAGCTGGACTCTCTCCGATCGTCTACCTGCCTTCACTTGCTCCTGATGGCGGGAGCTGCGACACTGGAGGTGTGCTACCCACCCGCTGCAGTGCTCTGCCTACCGTGGACACGAGTCCTTGAACTGTGGACCATCCTTCCTCCTCCTCCTGCCGACACCACCTGTGGTAGTTCCTGGAGCTGCTGGCCACAGTGTTCCACAACACCTAGTCGCATCTTCCCACTCTCCACCAAACTCCCCACATGTTTCCACTCCATCAGATTCCGGTCAGTCCTCAGTGCGGTGTGAGGAAGGATCGTCTCTTTCCTACACCTCTCGAGGTGAGGTGGTGAAGGGTTGTGGTCCATACGAACTGAGGTGAGTGTCCAGGAAGTCAAGTGGCCTGGGCACACACTTGTAGTACCTCTTGACCCTGTAGGTCACATCTGCTTCTCACCAGTGCCCTTGACCCCTGACCCTGTGACGAGATCTTCCCTCTGGTGTCGGTGATTACAGGAGGTCGACCTCTAACTATCATTGCCAATAATGTTTACCCCTAGAGTGTTAAGTTACTATCTCGCCCCTCATGACCTGTACACACTTCGTAGGTCGTACCAGGATCGGCGGTCACATGACCCGGGTTGTAGTAGGAGTAGGAGATGACCCGCTGGTGTCCACCTCGCTGTGTGGAGTAGTGGGAACAGGTGGAGTGGCTGCTGTAGTTGGCGACGAACCACCCGGGGTACATCCACCACCTGGCCCGGCCGTCGGTCCTCGCCTGCTCCAGCCAACTGACGTTGAACCCGAACCTGTACATGGGAGACTCTGAAGTACGTGGGAGACTCTGATGTACATGGGAGATCTAGGCTGGACATGGGAGATTCGAGTGTACATGGAAGACCTAGGTGTACACGAGACACCTAGGTGTACACGGGAGGGAGGAAGAAACCTGGGTATACAAGGGAAGACTGAATGTACACTGCGAGACTCAAACGAAAACGGGAGATGTTTACGCGAAATAAAGGGGTTGTGGTTATGTCCCTAGCCAATAGACCTTATATATCCAAGCGTTAACCTTCCCCTCCTCTCAAAACTTTCATTTCCATCTAATTATTACAGTATGAAAACTCCCACCAAGAGGCTCCGCTCACACGAAACACCAAATTACTGTTTTAACGGTTCCACGCACACGATGCGCCACAATCCTACATATTATAGGTTCCACTCGTACATAACGCTAAAATCCTGCTTGTATATTCTTCCATTCGCACGCAACACCATGCCTCTGTTACACGCCTAGGTTAGCTTGCTTACGGTCAATCAGCTTTCAGGCAAACAGTTACTACGAATAATGAGGGATGAATAAAGGCTACCAGTGTGGTTAATAAAGACATTGAGATACTCACGGACCATTCTTTAATGAGCTGGGAGGTCAGTCGGTAAGTACATGCAGTGGGTCATTAAGAAATATATTTAACTCACCCGTCGTCTCTTCAAACGTATTCAACCCCCCCTCCCCCCCCGCAAGGTTTTAATCAAAGCTAGAACATATTTAGCTTCAAAATTACTTCCGAGGTCAAACACATTTAGCCTTTCTAGCTTTTGGGGTCGAGCATATCTCGCCTCTCTTAAGGCCAGACATGATTATTTAGCCTCGCCAACTCCTGAAGCCAAACATATTGTGCGTCGTTGCGTTCTCGAGAGAGGCGCGTTCAAACTCGCTACGTTAGGACGCGAAACTGATATATCTTGCGCGATCTTTACGAGGCAAAGATTATTTTTTCCCCTTTGGTGTATTACGAGTCAGAGGACCTACCTGATGCAGGGGCAGCCAGGGATGACATAGCCCTGTGTAGGTGAATCAGACAGCTGCTTCTGTCTGCTGATGACGCTGTTGCTGTGGTCGCTTTTTGCTACCTCACTGGCCAGCTTCGCACCGACACCTGTCTAGACAGAGTTTTAAATTCTTCGAAGGATCAGATATCGCTGGTTGTGGTTGTACGTTGGTTGTAAGTGATTCTGATTACATTTGGGTGTCGTGGTTCCGGCTGTTGTATGGTGGCGTGGTTGCGCCTGTGGCTGTAACCTGAGGTTGTGTGTGGTTCCTGGTTGTAAACTTTTTGATGGCCTTGTGTAGTTGTGAAGTTTTAGTGTGGGGTCTATTTCCGTGAGAACTGAATCCTAGGATTTTCAAATCTCTGACCAAATCGGTGGAGAAGATCATTATCTCTTGTGCTACCTTGTGATCAGTCGTGCCCAGTGAATAGGTAAATATGTAGGTAGGAAAGTTGATTAAGATAGTTGATAGGTAGGTTGGCAGGTAGATAGGTATGAATATAGGCAAGTAGGCATGAAGGCAGTTCTAAGTAGGCAGTTCTAAGAGAAATAATTATGGGTAGTAGGTAAATGGACAGGTCAGTGGGGAAGTAGGTAATTATGTAAATGAAGCGGCATAACCAAGAAAAGACTGAGATACACTGACGAGATGCACTTGTGCTGTTAATGGATTGAACCAGAGCATTTGAAGCATCCGCGGTAAACCATAGAAAGGTCTGTAGGACCTGGATGTGGATAGGGAGCTGTGGTTTCGGTGCATTACACACGACAGCTGGAGAATGGATGTGAGCGGAAATTGCCTTACTTAGCCTGTTCCTGGCGCTGCCTCGCTAACGTGGTACATGGCCACCAAGTATAAAGGAAAGAAAAAGATTTATCGCATAACGAGCCAAAAAAATCACATACAGATAAAGGAGGCATAAAAGATGGATAACGAAACGAAGAAATCCAAATATGAACAATGAGAGGAGGCATAAAAGATGTCATAAATGAATAACGAAACAAAAAAAAAAATCAAATATGAATAATGAGACATAAGAATATCAAATTAATAATGTTTTACTCAGCAATATTTCTGCACGGTGTTCCCCTTTTCGTCTGTGTAGCTCAGCAAGTGTTAATACTGATGACTGAGGCAAGTTAAGCTGACTCACCTGATGAGGACAAGCTGTGTAAAAAAAGCTTGTGCTGATGATTCTATTTTCTTTATTAGAAGGTTAGAGAGAGAGAGAGAGAGAGAGAGAGAGAGAGAGAGAGAGAGAGAGAGAGAGAGAGAGAGAGAGAGAGAGAGCGCCTGGGTACTGTTAGCCTTAAAGACGGAGGGACGATTGAGGGAGGAAAAAAGGGAAGGAATGGCTGAATAGAAGAAAGCGGAGCTCCAAGATGTGTTGTGCAAAGGATACAAGGGGCATCCCTGCCAGTCAGCGTTCACAGGGTACACCGAGAGCAAGGAACGAGTATAACAGGATCAAAAAAAGGAGGAACGGAGAAATTATGAACATGAATACTGTGGACAGGGAAGGAGATGATGTAGAACTTCATCAATTCAACAGGAATACATTGTTAGTTACAGAGCAGGTAATCGGCTCTTGCAGAGGATGATGTAAGGCTATGCGACGAAGTAAATGTTTTCTAAAGTGTTTTCACACTGGAAGACACCTATTAACCCCACCTTTCACAGTATAAGAGTGGTGGATGAATGAAATGAATGAAGTAAGGGTTACAGCAAACACACTCAAGTTGTACGACAGTAGAGAAGGTTTGAGATGAGGGACCCCACCAGTGTAGAACTCCCCTCCCAGTACAGTACAACAGTACAAATAGGTACTTGCATACGGTGCACACTTAAATAACACGCACACACCACGGGGCGCACATGCTTATCAAAAATCATCATTTCGTATAATGATTTTGAACTGGTATACAGTAACACGGAAACTATATCATTCAGAAGGTAATTTTCTTCACATGAGAGTTTATCAACATAGAGTATTTAGTACCATTTATATGATCTTATAAAACTATGTAAATTGTGTATCTAAAATGTGTTAATTCAACTATTTGTAAATCAATGGAGATATATATGTAAATTACGTGTATTACAACTGTGGTACATTTGAACTGTATGTGAAATGTACTTGAATTAACACGTATATGTAAAACGTCAGTTGTACTTCTAATTTTGTGCTTTACATTGGAATTATATTTACATGTGGATGACATTGGAATAATATTTACACGTGGGTTACATGCAAATTATATTCAAATCCATCCACATTACGTTTGAATTATATTTGAGTTACATTTACATCATTTCTATGTGAATTATGATGCGGCAATTTACCTGAGTTTGACTTGGGCTGGCCACTTGCAGAGGATGGGGCCAGGCGGGTTGAGGGACGTGTCTCCACCACTGATGGAGCGGCTGTGCTCCAGACGCCTCCAGCAGGAGGAAGAAGAGGAAGGGAAGGAGGAGGAGAAAGAGGGAGAGTAGGAGGAGGAAGAGAACCACTTGTATCGTGGGCGGTGAGCCGATGAAACACCGTACTCTCCAAGGCGTCCACATGACTGGCACCATTGTACATACAATGTCCGTGTTCAATCTCTCTCTCTCTCTCTCTCTCTCTCTCTCTCTCTCTCTCTCTCTCTCTCTCTCTCTCTCTCTCTCCTGGTGGCTGATGCTTCTCACAGACGTGATGAAGAGTTTCTCTTGGGCGTCGGTGTAATGGTCTAGGGGCGTTAGTGCTCTGTCCGTCGCAAGGAGATGTGTTCGTGATGGTAAATATTCGTGCCTGTAGATATTCGTACCTGTACGTATTCGTACTTGCATATACTCCAACCTGTAAATATTCGTACCTGTAAGCATTCGTCTAAATATTCGCACCTGTGAATTTCTGTCTATAAATATTAGTACCTGTAAATATTTGTGCTTGTAAGTATTTGTGCCTATAAATATTCGTGCCTGTAAATATTCGTACCTATGAATGTGTCTATAAATATTCGTGCCTGGAAATATTCGTACCTATGAATGTGTGTAAATATTCGTGCATGGAAATATTTGTGCCTGTAAATATTCGTACCTGTAAATAATCATGTCTGCAAATATATGAATTTTGAATCGTTGAGTTTTGAGAATCTATCTAGTCATATCTCTTATCTTTAGTGATGAGAAAATACGTTGTAGGAACACAAACGGACCAGCCCGAGGACGCTGTGCCGTTTTTTTTTTGTTAAGGCTTCATCCAGTCAACGTAATTCTCCCCCTTCGTACGTTTTCTCTCAGCGTCCCTACAATCTCTTCCAGTCATGCCTAGTCATTGTTGCCAGACTGTGGGTAGGTAGGTAGGTTGGTAGATTGGTAGGTATCTTGGTAAGTAGGAAGGTAGATGAGGTGGTATGTAGCTTGGTAGGTAGGGTTGGAGGTAGGTTGGTAGTTAAGTAGGTAGGGAAATAGATTGGTAGGTAGGTAAGTCCGCTGATGTGGAGAAAAGAGGAACTCGGACGAGTTCCAGATGTATGTAGGAAGGACAGGGACACAGTTAGGTGGGAAGGGTGGAATACAAAGTGACGGGTTAGATATGTAGTGATGCTCCATCATGCATCAATACTGCCCATCACCACCACCATCATGCATCAATACTGCCCATCACCACCACCATCATGCATCAACACTGCCCATCCCCACCACCATCATGCACCAATACTACCCATCACCACCACCATCATGCATCACCACCATCATGCACCAACACTGCCCGTCACCAGCACCACCGTCATGCACCAACACTGCCCGTCACCAGCACCACCATCATGCACCAACACTGCACCTAACCAACATCACCGTCATGCACCAACACTAAACGTCATCAAAACTGCCCGTCACCAACACCACTACCATGCACCAACACTATCCGCCACCAACTCTGCCCGCCACCACCACCACCATCATGCACCAACACTTCCCGTCACCAACCCTGTCATCATGCACCAACACTACCACCACCACCACCACCACCATCATGCACCAACACTTCCCGTCACCAACCCTGTCATCATGCACCAACACTACCCACCACCACCACACTCCAACAGTCCTCACCACCAACGCCCCCATGCACCACCACACACCCTCACTGCTCACTCACTTTTGGCAGGGCACGGAGGGACGGTACGCGGCTGGAGCAGGTGTGGTCTGGTCAGCAGCAGGTGTTTTAGCCACAGGTGTTTAGCCAGTGTAGCAGCCAAGATGTCATTTTGTACCCGCCTGGGTAATAGTGATTGACACAAATTGTGAGTGAGTGTTTATTGAAACACACCATTATATATATATATATATATATATATATATATATATATATATATATATATATATATATATATATATATATATATATATATATATATATGTTTACCAAATGACGTCCTAGCTTCGTCTCTTCAATGTATATCAACTGTTATATTTTTCTCTTGTGTCTCCCCTGATGTGATTATTACACGAAAGTGCACTTGGGAACTTTTCGTGTTTCATTTTCCCCGTGGACTCATAGGAATATCTTGATCACGCGCAAAATTGTGATCCTTTCCAACATATATATGTGTATGTGGGTGGTTGGGCCATTCTTCTTCTGTTTCCTTGCGCTACCCCGCTGACGCGGGATACAGCGGTTAAGTATAACAAATGTACATACGTACACTACACTACGGGTCTGCTTCAAACCGTGGGCAGGGTGTCTGGGCTACCTCTGCCACACGTAGGCTAAAAGAAACACACTAGACTTGTAGTGGAGTGGATGGTGTTGCAGTTGAATTTTTACATTGAAACAGGAGGCGATTGTGTTCTTGATTGGTTAGTTAGGTTTTTTAGTATACGTATAGATCATGGTGAGGTGCCGGGGGATTGGTGCAATGCCTATATAGGTGCCATCTCATGAAATCAGTGTGGACGAAGGTAAATGTTCTAATTAGAGGCATAGATTTGCCGAGTGTATTTGGTGGGTTGTATGGAAAAATGGTGATGGAGAGGGTGAAGGCATGTACAGTGCATCAGATTGGGGAGGAGCAGTGTGGTTTCAGAAATGGTAGAGGATGTGTGGATCAGGTTGTATGCTTCGAAGAATGTGCGAGTGAAATACTTAAACAGAATGTGAATGCGGCTTTTATGGATATGAGTGTATATGATGGGGTTGATAGAAATGCTTTGTGGAAGGTGCTACGAATATATGGCATGTAACAAAAGCTATTAGAAGCGATGAGGAGTTTTTAGCAAAAGAGTAAGGCACGTTTGCGAGTAGGTAGAGAGTAGGATGAGTGTTCCAGGTGAAAGTGTGGCTGAGGCACGTGTCACCAAGGCTGTTTAATCTGTATGTATAATGTGGTGCGGAAGCGCAAAGCAAGGATTTTGGAGAGAGGGTCAGATGTGGAGTCTGTTGAGGTGACGAAGCCTAGGTGAATCAGCTCCTGTTTGCTGATGACACAGTTCTTGTGGCAGAGTCGAGTGAGAAACTGCAGAAGTCGGTGTCTTGAGTTTGGAAAGGCGTGTGAGAGAAGAAATTTGAGAGTAACTGTGAATAACAGCAAAGATTAACACTGCAAAACGACAGGCTAGTTGTGGTTGTAAGTTTGAATGCAGAAAATGTGGAGGAAGCGTAGCATTCTAGGTACATGAGAGTGGACATGGCGGAGAATGGAATCATGGAAACTGAGGTCAGTCGTGGGATGGCCATGGGGGGGGGGGGGGGGGGGGGGGGGGGAGGCGAAGGTTCTGGGTGCACTGAATTTAGCCATGTACACACTTGCTCAGACAGAAATGTCTGGTTCAGTTCAGATTTTATAGGCTAGTGACCTCTGGCCTTTTCATCGTACACGGATCTCCCGTGAAGGACAGCACTAGCCAACCAAACTATAGTATAGAACATTTTTGTTTACCACAATGTCTTAGTGAATAAAGTTTACTTAAGCCTTTTTGTAGAGACGGTATAGTCTTGCATCAGGAAATTAACGGTACATGTTTTTTTGTCTTGATCTTCCGGTAGTATCGAACTATCAACATAACTAAATCCCAGTTTTGCAAAAATGTTGGGTGACTTGTGTCTATCGAAATTTAGGGCCTCGAATTAATGCTAGCGAGATCTATCCCTCACTGAGTCAGGCTCCTATATCTGTATGGGTATCTGAACTCGTTGTTTACCTTCGAAACACACCGAATGAAGACGTTATTTGATGGAATATATATATATATATATATATATATATATATATATATATATATATATATATATATATATATATATATATATATTCTTGAGTCTACGGGGAAATGAAACACGATAAGTTCGCAAGTGCACTTTAGTGTAATAATCACGTCATCAGGGGAGATACAAGAAAGAAGAATATCTATTCAATCAGAGGAGGAGGTAATCAAGACCTAGGTTAGCACAGTTGAGGAACTGCCCTACGTTTTCTGTGGACACGACTATAGCTCAAGACGGGCAGTGACACCCCGTAGTCTATAACACAGCTGCTGATTTGGTCATTATAACGATAAAATCATTATTATACTGCCTGTTAAGCTGCATGCTTATCGAACAAATATTGAACATTTAATTCTCTTTAAGGATGCATTCCAGGCGCTACTTTACGAATATAGGAGACAGCTAGCTGATAAGGACTGGCTTCAGCTGGTGGCGGTCTTTTCTAGATACTTCAGTACTGGGAGTTTGGTGGGAGAGCACTGTGAAAAAATGTTTGGATTTTTCTTTCTTTGTGTGTGTGAGAGAGAGAGAGAGAGAGAGAGAGAGAGAGAGAGAGAGAGAGAGAGAGAGAGAGAGAGAGAGAGAGAGAGAGGGGCGGGCGGGCAAGAGTCCCTTCGTCATTGAGAAATGTCTAATCCAGGGATGGAAAGGCTCGACCAAGAGGATCATGAGGAAGATGGATGGAAACGTATTGTTATCCCCCATTTTCCAGTGGTAGATGGTGTCAAGGATGCGGTACTCTATAGTCAGGTTAGTGTCAGGAAGACGGATGGGTTACTACTTGATATTCCACATCGTTTCCAGACCTGCCTAAGAAAGCCACTCGCCGTGGGCTTCGTTGTATTACATGTTGATAAGAAGCCGGATTAAGATGTCCAGGTTCGCCCAGTGAGGTGTGATGAGCCACAGGGGAACTGGGCCGTGTGTAACGTATGTTTACAGTTATCTATTCGTGTCTTCGGTCGAAGCAGTTATAAATATTCGTTCAGACTAGATTCTTGATCATATCTAACACTACGTTTACATTGTTTAACATTACGATGAATAAGAAACTTATCAGTTTGAATAATTCAAAACTGGTCATGCTCTTTAACGGGAAATATCATATACACAGAACTTCGAAGCAGTTAGTAAGTTTCGGGCAAGATTTTTCCCCAATATTATAATCTGAAAAAGAGCATGAACACTGCTTAATGTTCCTGTGTTAATCTCAATATTCTGGTTCTCTTGATAATGTTCCTGTGTTAATCTTAATATTCTTGTTCTCTTGATAATGTTCCTGTGTTAATCTCAATATTCTAGTTCTCTTGATAATGTTCCTGTGTTAATCTTAATATTCTGGTTCTCTTGATAATGTTCCTGTGTTAATCTCAATATTCTTGTTCTCTTGATAATGTTCCTGTGTTAATCTTAATATTCTGGTTCTCTTGATAATGTTCCTGTGTTAATCTAATATTCTGGTTCTCTTGATAATGTTCTGTGTTAATCTTAATATTCTGGTTCTCTTGATAATGTTCCTGTGTTAATCTTAATATTCTGGTTCTCTTGATAATGTTCCTGTGTTAATCTCAACATTTTGGTTATCTTAAGGTGTATTCGAAAGCACTTGACACCTCTGTGGTCTGGACTGCATCTTTACGTACACTCGATGCTTCTGTATTTTTTGTGCTGGCTTCATGAACAAGACATCAGTAGCAATATATGCGTTGCTTCGTACTTGCATCATATCTCGTTGGTCAAAATAATGTTTGCTCATGTATCTCGATATGTTTACATGCTTTTGTGTATAAGTTTGTACGTTTTGAGTTCACATCCTGTCGTTAGTACGATTCATGTGTTGCGGGGAGGATCTTCCGCCCGTGTTACCCCGTCTCCTATCATTGTACTTGTCCGCAAAAAGGCTTTTCCTTCCCCCATATATTCTTAAAAGTGATAGACGGCTAAGGTTTTTTGTGGGTACAAGCATATGACGGTCTCGGAATGAAATAATTGTACGTCTGTTCGCTGAGACTAGTGTTTCGAACGGTGTGAGCACCATCAACCCGCCTCAGTGTGTCTCAGGCTATCTTGAAGGAACGATATTCTTTACACTTCCAGGTTGCCACTTCATTTTGGAAAATTCCCGTCTGAATAATGTATTTCTTCAGGATGGCTGGCTCCTACCTTTCTAAGCAGGAGAAAGCCCACATTCTCACAGGGAAGCAAGAATATGGGGGTACACGAGAGAACTGTAGGCGCACTGGGCGATCAGAATGCATGATCAGGCAGCTGCTTTTTGCAATACCTCATCAGTGTCTCGCTTCATTCAGGAGAACATGACCCTATGGACCCATAAGGTGGACCTAGAATACCTCAGGAACCTTGTCAATGCCATGCCCAGACGTCTGCAGATAGTAAGCAAGGCCAAAGGGGAGATGACACAGTAGTAACATGGAAGTGTGACGTCCCTTCTGAAAATGTATACGGAAGCGGACAAGGTTTTAAGCCCACACACACACACACACACCCTAGCCTATGCCACGTATCCATTTCATCGACCAGCCCTCAGGACAGGATGAACAGCTGGATGGACTGTGGACCGGCTGTAGCGACCAGAATTCGAACTTGGGCGAGACCGATCCCAGGCCGCGCCATAAGTGCGTGATGGCCAGTAACGCTAACTTCGACTCTGTTTGTATTATGTGTGTATGAGTATTCTTTTGTGTGTGTATTGTATGTGTTGAGAGAGAGAGAGAGAGAGAGAGAGAGAGAGAGAGAGAGAGAGAGAGAGAGAGAGAGAGAGAGAGAGAGAGAATCTGAAGTGATGAATGTAAAGGTAAACTAAGAACTATGGAAGACGGACAGCAACCCAGAAGAAAGTGATGTTCAGAGGGACACAACCATCACCATAATATTCCTCCTTAATATGGCATCACAGGAAGGCATTTTTTTTTAAAGGATATATATACAGCAAGGATGATGATACCCTGTGGGGGGGGAAAAAAACTTAGAAGGGAACAGAATTAGGGTTATAAATAAAACGGAATGACACTAATAATGATCAAAGTGTAAATATAGTATCTATCTATCTATCTATCTATCTATCTATCTATCTATCTATCTATCTATATATATATATATATATATATATATATATATATATATATATATATATTTATTTATTCATTTATTGAGGGACATGGTCTTTGGGGTCACTATGCAGTAAGACTTGTCCTGAGTTGGTTGGTTTAGGATTGCCTACTAGGTTGTGGTCAGCTGGCCCTCGCCCTTTACGATGCCCATTCTCTCTTGTCGTCCTTCCAGCTATATATTACGAAAAGACTTTAGTTTGTTAAAGACTTCTACTGTTGATGACATGTGTACTGCCACTGTGAGGTGTACTATTGATAACATGACATGCTCGACCCTTCTGTGAGGTGTAATGTTGATGACATGACATGCTCGACCCTTCAGTAAAATAATGCTGAATAATTCTCTACGTTAATACAGTTTTTCATTAAATGTTGACGTTTTCATGAAATGTGAACACATCAGTATATATATATATATATATATATATATATAATATATATATAATATATATATATATATATATATATATATATATATATATATATATATATATATATATATATACCTGAGATTGGGGAGAAAGAATTCTATCTCTGTATTCCCCGTGTATCGTAGAAAGCGACTAAATCGACTAAAGGGGGCGGGAGCGGTGGGCTGGAAATCCCCCTTGTATTTCAATTTCTAAAGGAGGAAACAGAAGTAGTCGAGCGGAGAGTGCTCATCCTCCTTGAAGGCTGTGATTGGTTTTGTCTGAATATGTGTGGATGTAACCAACATGAGAAGATAGGAAAGGTATTTTTGAAGAAAGAAACCTGGACGTTCTGGCTCTTAGTGAAACGAAGCTCAAGGGTAAAGGGGAAGCTCAGGAAGGAGTCGTACTACTGAAGCAGGAGTTGTAGGAGTGTGATTCAATGTAAGGAAGTAAATTCTAGAATGATGTAGGTAAAACTGAAAGTGGATGGCGAGAGATGGGTGTGAATGTGGATGGCGAGAGATGGGTGATTATTGGTGGCTATGTACCTGGTCATAAGAAGAAAGATCATTAGAGGCAAGTGTTTTGGGAGCAGCAGAGCGAGTGTGTCAGCAGTTTTGGTGCATGAGACCGAGTATCAGTGATGGGTGATTTGAATGCGAAGTAGAGTTATGTGGCAGTTGCGGGTATAATTGGTACGCATGGGGTGTTCAGTGTTGTGAATGGAAATGAAGAGATTGTGGATTTGTGCGCTGAAAAAAGACTGGAGATTGGGAGTACCTGGTTCACAAAGAGAGATACTCAAGTATACATATGTGAGTAGGAGAGATGCTCAACTGGTGCAACAAGAGAACCGTCGCCAGTAGCGACCACTGTACACAGTGTATACCTGGAGGGCACTGTACCGGTTCCTAGTTAACACCTGTTTAACATTTGTCTGTCTGTGCTCCTGACCCTACCCACAATCCCACGGTTACCGAGGCCGTGGCACACCTTAACAGCGAACCTTGACTTGCTTTTTAGAAAAAAAAGACACTGATATACATTAGCGCAACCAGTCTTTCTGCTGCCGCATTCCTCACCCCGTGACCCCCTCACAGCAAGCCTGGCCTAGCCCAGTCTCGCTCCTCTCTTGGTTAACAACCCACTTGCACACAACCTTATCCAAAGCTTAGCGGACATAACTGGTCTTCTTCCCGCCTTTTTTTTTTTCTTTTATATCTCTCCCCCCAACATTCTGCTCCCACGGTAAAGCTGATCCCACGGTATTGCTGACGAGAAGCAAACTTGCGTAAAGGTTCTTTTAGGTATTTAATATCCGATATGATACATATATCCTAGTACCATACACATGAATTAATTTTACTCCAGCATGTAGTCCATTCGTTCTGTGTTCAGGTTTTTGTACATTATCAAGCATCGGTCACTAATGTTGACCACACCTACTTATCTTTGGGAGATGATTATTTTTAAGACGAAAAATAACTTGCAAATTCCGTAGAACTTTCATGCGCTTCCACGCCGATGCGCTCGACAAAGACTGCCACGTTGTATTTTATTTACCTCGGAAACTTAAGTGTTTACTATTTAGAGATATTGATTTTGACATTGATAAAAAAAAAATTCACAGTAATGCCTAGTTTTCTAATATGTTTGTGAATCTTTGTTAGGACTAATCCTTAAAGTCGCAAGCTGGTTTTACATTAACCAAACGATGTCTGATCTGCCTATTTTACGATTTTTTTTTTTCCTCCCACACGCAATTTCCTTTAAGTTGAACATTGTTAAATTACGATCACGAATATCATAATACAGTATTACAGCAATAATTCTATATTTAGAAATATTTGTGGAGTTGACCAACACTATTGTTACAGCGTCCGACCGAATATACGAACACACAAGGTCACAATTAATGACAACCAAGAATAATTTTCGACCCATATTTAAATCATTGTTTCATCTTTTTATAGCTAGAATTCTCCCTAAACATGCAGCAGGCGGTACTACTGATATATGTTTCAGTCCTTCAAAAAGTTATGGTACATGTAACTTCTGGGTCTGATAGATTTGTATTTATATGAATTATCATAAGTGAGTTATGGAAACTTGACCGTATTATTCACACGAGAATATTGGCACTGGCAAAAACATTTTGTCGATGAAGAACTCTATATTTTCACAATTTCCCCCAGTGGTGGATATTATAACCAAAACATCTTGGTTATATATACTTGCATTTCAGTCGTAAATGATTTTGAATAAATACACAGAAGGGAAGATGCCTTGCCAGATGTGAGGGAAGTGTTTGTTTAGCTTATCTTGTTGGTTCAGATCCAGTTGCCGCCGCAGACCCGTTACCATCCCCAGGAAGGTCATACATGAGAAGAACTTTCGTGTATTTTTCTTTTTTTTTTTTTGTTAATCATAACTTGAACTTCCTGCCACACTGTGATGTAAATTTTAAATTGAGCGGGGAGGGGAGGAGAATCTGGTTAACCAGAACCGTCTCAACATAGCAAAACTTATTTTTCTTCAGATTTCTACGAAGAGATACGGAATACACACACACACACACACACACACACACACAGACACAGACACAGACACCCTTCCTTTCTTCTTACCACCCTCTGGTGTTCCCCTCTCCAGACACCATCTTCAAATAAATCAGAACTTTCCCAGTAATTACATAGAGATCAGTTGGTTCCCTCCGCACATCATTACGTCATCAATCATCCACATTTTCATTGCTCTAACGACCAGTCTTCATAATACCCCTAATTACCTCAGATCTCCTACTGTCCACTCCATGCTTCGCTCTTGCTTTACATACCAGCCACTCCTCCACTCTCGCACCACACCAGCCACTCCACTCTCGCACCACACCAGCCTCTCCTCCACTCTTGCACAACACCAGCCTCTCCTCCACTCTTGCACAACACCAGCCTCTCCTCCACTCTTGCACAACACCAGCCTCTCCTCCACTCTTGCACAACACCAGCCTCTCCTCCACTCTTGCACAACACCAGCCTCTCCTCCACTCTCGCACCACACCAGCCACTCCTCCACTCTCGCACCACACCAGCCACTCCTCCACTCTCGCATAACAACAGCCACTCCTCCACTTAAACCCCCCACAGGATACACGTATCGTGAACTGCCTACCGTCAAATCATACACAGAGCCACCATCATTCCTGAAGGCTCCAGAGACATCATCCCCTTATCATCCTCCTACAGTACATGAGTCTTCCTGTATACCTTACCTGCGTCCAGTCACACACCACAAACGCTTCACCCCTCCCCTTCTTCACACACACACACACACACACCCCAACTTTCATTTTCATTCTTGGGCGATGTCGTGGTCTCTGTCTCTCGCATTCCTTCACCAGCGACACACGACCTCTCTCTCTCTCTCTCTCTCTCTCTCTCTCTCTCTCTCTCTCTCTCTCTCTCTCTCTCTCTCTCTCCACCTTAGAGGCCCCAGCCAACCCTCCCATACCGTCACTTTCAACCTCATAAATCAAGGTGCACAGTTTCTAATCCCTCTCACGTCTTGGGACATCTATGCATAATACTTTCATCCTTGGCCTTAATCTGGCCAGCAATGCAAGTGCACACCCACCCTGGGGACTCGCTGAACCCTCGTCTTCCTACACTACACTGGACCTGTAACAATCTATTATTTCCTCTGAGATCAGGAGAGAGAGAAACACTATTTTCTCCAAGTCAAATTGAAATCTGTCTTACTTGACACGGTTATAAACACGACTGGCTGTGTACCTGCCTCCTCCCATCTTCTTTAATATCCTACCCTTCGGCATTCCTGTGGTGTGTGTACACGCATGATCTCGCATTCACGAAACATCTTCCACGCCTTCTCACACCACTGTTCCCGTTACATCACATCATTCACCTGCTAAAACCATCAAGCTTGTTATCCTGTATCTTCACCATATTCGTAGTTTTATGTAGTCGCCCTGAATAATAATTCTTTTACACCACCATCGTCTACAACATCACTGCCTCCCTACCCACACATCCTGATAGCCCCACAAACCTCTCCATTGTGTACCCCGGACACTTAACATACTCTGATTCAGTCCATTGACAGCACGTTGACCCGTGTGTACCAGATCATTCCAATTAATTCTGGCCCGTGCACACCTTTCACCCTCCTGCATGTTCAGACCCCGATCGCTCAAAATCGTATTCACTCCAACCTTCCACCTCCAGTTTGGTCTCCCGCTTCTCTTTGTGCCCTCCACTGCTTACATATATCCTCTATATCAGCTTTTCTTCACTCATTCTCTCCATATGTCCAAACTGTTTCAACATACCCTCTACTGCTCTCAACCACACTTTTTCTTTTATCACACCTCTCACCCGTTCATTACTTATTCCAGCAAACCACCTCACACCACGTTGTCCTCAAACATTACCACATTCACCCTGCTCCGCACCATCTTCTCTTTAGTCCATGCTTCTTATGCATATAATTTTGTTGGGATTAGTATTCCTTCAGACATACCCATTTTTGCCCTCCTAGATAACCATCTCCCTTTCCATACATTCCTCAGCACTCCCATAACCTTCGCCCCCTCACTTACCATATGACTCTCTTCCGCTTCCATGGTTCGTGTCAACACCATGCCCAGGTTTCTAAAACACTTTACTTTAATTTTTCTCCCTTTAAACTCGCACCCTAACTAACCTGTCCCTTAACTCTACTAAACCTTATAACCTTGCTTTCATTCACATCTACTCTCAGCTTCCTCCTTTCACACACCTTTCCAAACTCGGTCACCAACGCTCGAATCTGCCACTAATGCTGTTTCATCGGCAAACAAGTGACTCGCTTCTCGTCTCGTACAAACTGCCTACTCGCCCCTCTCTCTCAAGACACTCGCATTTACCTACCTCACCACCCCAACCATAAACAAAACTGGACATCTAAGGTGACATCACGCACCCTTGCAGCAGACCAACCTTCACATGGAACCATTCACTCTTTTCTTCTCCTACTCGTACTTATTTTGCACGCATTATATAAACTTCTCACTGCTCCTAGCTGCTGCCACCACATCGTATATTATTCATATTTGCCACTCGGCATCTGTCAACCCCATATCATATAGTTTCTCTACATGCATAAACGTCACATAGAAATCAATCCGTTCTCCAATTTCCCTCATATTTTTCTCTCTCCTTTCGATGTGTTCTCGTGAGTGCTCCTCCATCACCCCGTTTTCTATGACATGAATGTATAATTTTCTTTCTCCTGTATCCATGTCTTTGTTCCGAGCTTTGTTAATTCCCCGCGCGTCCTGATGTTCATCTGTCTTACATCAGCTGGTTCAGGAGCCTTCTCTCTGATGAATTTTTTCATTACATTTATTCTTATTGGCAATAATGAGAATCGTGGTCATCCGTCACTGTTCTCAAACTGGCGGGAGGTCAGCCTCTCTTCGCCATTAGTCCATCCTAAATCAGACGAGACTAACGTGGCTTTTACGCTGGTTGGATGAAGACTGTAATCTTTTTTTTTTCTCTCTCTTCCTTTGATCACATCTTGTCCATCCTGGGTACCGGAAGATATCTGACTGTTACACTCGCTCAGTAGATAGTTATCAGTATCCTCTTATCTCTCTTACCGTGTTGTTATATTCGTTATCAATAGCACCTCCCTCGCATCACATTTTCTACGCATCTCCATTTTCTTGATGCATTCCTCTTTAACTTTTACAATATTCTGAACGGTTTTCGCCGTGTAACAACCTCCGCTACGATGGGGTTCGAACCTTCGTTCTCTAGACACAGTGAATCACGTTACGTACACAATCCCACGGCCGTTTTCTTCACCGATGTGTCAATATTCACCTTCCTTAAGGTCAAGTCTTAAGTCTTCAGAATCATCTTAATTTCTTCCTGCTTTAAAATTTCCACCTTTCACCATATTCTCATCTCTTCCCACTGATGATCTCTCTCTCTCTCTCTCTCTCTCTCTCTCTCTCTCTCTCTCTCTCTCTCTCTCTCTCTCTCTCTCTTTCGTAAATACCGCTGTAGTCTAGACACACATCACTTGCGAGTATTTTCTTATCATAGAAAATGGGAGGTCTTCCTGGTGGTAAAGATGGTCAGGAAGTTCGCTCGCTCTCATACTGCGTGGGACAAGGTTCGGTTCCGGGTGCTAGAGAGAGAGAGAGAGAGAGAGAGAGAGAGAGAGAGAGAGAGAGAGAGAGAGAGAGACCGACCATTATGGGAAGAAACAAGGTTTGATGTTCAGCTAATCATGTTCATCACCTTCGCCATCATTCACAGTCCTCTTTAATGGTCACTTTCACCCGGGCGTCAGGTCGTCCACAACTCATTGTTAAATCGTGTCATGTCGCCAGGCATCCATCTTGGGAGGCAACACAACACTACACTACGCCCGGATTACTGCAGCCAGCCAGCCTGCCTACCCCTTCTCTCTCTCTCTCTCTCTCTCTCTCTCTCTCTCTCTCTCTCTCTCTCTCTCTCTCTCGCCTCCATCCTTCCTCGCTTCCCTTTACGTTATCTTTGCTTCCCGCCATTTTCGTCTCTTTATCTTCATTACTTCCCTCATGGAATATATTTCCACCCCCTGTATTATATTTGCTGGGGTTTCCCCTTCCCCCTCTCTTTCTTTCACCTGATATCTCTTTCTCTTTGTTTTATCCTCTATTTCATTACAGGCTATCAGCTAAACCCTTAAATATTTGTCTATCATTATTATTCCCTATGTATTTACCTATCGTATTATGATCATATCTCTTGTGGATACGTTTCCCAATCCTTCTGTCTCCTCTATTCTTGTCCTGGTAGCGTCGACGATGCCGTTAGGATCGTGATTCCTCACCCCTGAACAGGTTCCGCCACCTTACCATTCCCACACTCATGATTTCCGTTAAAGTTACCGTTAGCCCCTCATTTTCTCTCATTGCCTGAGCTTGCGTGGCCGTTTTCTCTCATTCTTTTAAGTACGTGACTATCGCAAGCGTGACTGACTGACTGTCCGTGTGTTTTGACTCTGGTATCTGGTGCCAGACGCGGTAATGCTGGCGGGTTATGACGCGACCCTAGGGGTATCGGGAGGCGGGAGATCCTGCTGGTGGCGTGACGAGGCGGCTCCGCCGATACTCCTTTGTTTCTGGCAGGGTCTCCACGCTCCGCCCCGCACGACCTTATCACCTCTTTCCACTTTCACTTTCGTTCGTGTTTCTTGTAAGCAAACCCAGGACATGGGAGAGACTATTCATAATCTTTTTCTTTGGTACGTAATTGCATTTTTCGCTCGGGCGAAGCAGCGTCAGGAACGAGCGAACAATGGTGTCATCTGCACAAACCCACTCTCTCTCTCTCTCTCTCTCTCTCTCTCTCTCTCTCTCTCTCTCTCTCTCTCTCTCTCTCTCTCTCTCTCTCTCTGCCGCGTATAATGTGAGGAAATTAGGGATCACCATCTCCAGCCAATCCCCACACATTATTCCATCGTTTACCTTGACCGTATTATGGATGAGCCTAATGACAGTCTGCCAGCCCTAGCCTCCCATATACTACCAATTTTATGCACAAGTCAACTTTCCCCGTACTGAGTGATTAAGCCCCCGATACCTCAAAGCCCCCTTCACTCGTTTATCAAAATTTCTCTTAATCGTCTTGTTCATTAGTCTATCTTCACCCATCCTCTCCATACGCCCGAGCCATTTTAACACACCCGGGTCAGCTTTCCAATCTGTGCACACCGCCGTATCTCGACATTGTTATCCCAGCCATGAGCAACCACCTTGTCCTCAAGTCGTTCCATTTCCATCACGTCCAACACTCTACATTTGTGTCGCATCTCACAACCACACAACACTTGCCGCTACTTTACCCTTATAGACTTTTTTTTTCTTTTATCAGATGCATTTTAACTCGCACAGGACCCTGGCTCTTCCTTCCACTTCAGACATTATAGTCGTATCATCTGCCACGTCTCCTTCCAGGTACCCTAAACACCTCGTTTTCGCCAAGCCCTCCAAGTTTACACTGACAATAAAGCCATTCTACCTAAACCCTTTACTGCACCTCATTTCCCCTTTTTTCTAATGTTAACTGAAACGGCACGGGCAACTGAGGACTTAATGAAAGCCATCTCATTAATGCTACACACTCACGTGTGTGTGTGTGTATATATATATATATATATATATATATATATATATATATATATATATATATATATATATAACTAGTAGCCTGAGCCAGGTACCCATTTTATCGACCAACCTCAACGGTAGGATGAACAGCTGTTTGTGGAACCTATGCGCTCGACCCTGGGCGGCCCGTGAATGTGTCACGGTCACGAACGCTTACCGCTACACCAAGGAGGTCCATTTATTTCCAAACTTCTTTCCCACACTACCACTTCCTTCGCTTCTCCCTGGAGCCCGCCACCAGAAGCATGTCATATGAAAACAGCGACGGACTCGCCTCTCAGGCCCCCTTGAACCCCCGGATACTACAGACCCACCTCTCCTTCCAAGACCCTCGCACTTTCCTTCTTCGCTGTCCATTGTCCTTCTACGGATTAAACAGCCATGGTGAAACTGCATATCCTTGATGAGGAGCACTCACCATCCTCCCTTCCTACTCGCATACACAACTTATTCTTCCAGTACAAACTTCTCGCTACATTTAGTGACTTTTCATTTACCTCCTCATGTTTATAGCATCTTCAATATGGCAACTTCGTCAGCCCTGTAATACGCTTTCTCCAGAGCATTCTTTTTTTTTTTTTTCAAGTATTTCTCACACACATTCTTCAAAGCAAACACCTGATCCACACGTCCTCTACCATTTCTGAAACCACACTGCTCCTCCCTAGTCTGATGCTCTGTACATGCCTTCACCCCCTCAATCAATACCCTCCAATGCAACTGAACACGTAGACTCAACAAACTCGTGCCTCTGTAATTTGAACACACACCTTTATCCCCTTTGCCTTTGTACAATGGCACTGTACTACAGATACATTCCGCCAATCCTCAGGCACCTCACCCGAGCAGTGTTTTAACCTAATGTTTAATTTAAAATTATCTCTGTCCACAAACTTTTAGCAAGTTAGATATAAAATTTCATCGCCTGTTGGGTACTCTTTAATATTCAACAGGATATACTCTAAAAATGAATATTCTAAAATATTCATGAGAATATCATGTCACTAGACACTGGTTTCTGTTCCCGTAAGGACAATATTCTGCCCTTATATATTCTGGTCACACTTGATATTCTTTTCCCAAATATTGGATAATCTATAATCAACACAATATTCTTACCAAGACATTGAGTAACTGATAATGATAAGACATTGAGTAATTGATGATCATAAAACAATATTCTTGCCTAAATACTTAGTGATTAATAATATTCAAAACGTTCTTACCCAAGCGATGGGTAATCTATAATATTTGGGCAATATTCTGACCCTAATCATCGTGCGTGCGGCATATAATACATCGTTACATCAAAGATTTCAGTTTTGGAGGGAAGGTTCTGGATGGCGGGTTTTGGAGGCCCGGAGTAACCCCTCGTTGGGTGTTGGAGCGGAGTCGGATCAACCAGTGGTAGGGATTGAGGGAGTAGTGATGGGGAATGGTGTTGGAGTGTGGTGGTGAGGAGTGGGGGAGCGGGTGGTGGGGGGAACGGTGTTGACGTGTGGTGGTGAGGAGAGAGCGGGTGGTGCTGGGACGTGGTGAGGGGGTGGAGTGGTGGTAGCCAGAGCCAACCATGCTCCACCATCAGTATACCAACCTCCCACACGGAGCGGATTAAGCTGATCAACAATTTCAACAGTTGGCACAATAATTTCGCGAGGGGGGTCTCGTTAATCATTGCACCAACTTGAAACAACATCGATTACCTTACACAGTTCGCTGAGGGGAATTTCCCCGTTCAGCAAACGCTAAATTTGTGCTCAGTATATTCTGAATGTAACTGTATCGGTTCATCGGGTCACAGTTCACTGTCTGTCATTCTGTAATACGTACACGAAGTCGGGTTACAGTTCACTGCTGCTACACGCTCCACAGTAAATACATTCGGGTCACATTTCACTGCTGCACACATTTCAACGCTCCACACATTTTACTTCCACACGGATGTCACTGCAGACTACAATAATGCAGACATCTACCACTACAATTTCCACTAACATTGCTTGTATAAATATTCTGTAATTATATAAATATTACCCATGTACAAAAGCACGAGTCACCTCTGCCAGTTTTACATATATACAAAATAAACATTTTGATTGTCTGAATTCTACAAAAGTATTCCTAGTTGTATAAACATTGAAAAATTCTGCAACAAGATCGACTTTTAAGATATTTGATAGATTTATATAAACTATAAATTGTGCAGACATATTTCTAAACATACACAATCTTGAAAGAAAACTGACTATATGGACCAATCACAGGAGGAGACAGTCGAGTCCAGTACCAATAAATGAACGTTATTCCATTGACCAATCATCGGCCAGGGATCACCCCCATGTACTTGTCCCAGGCTGTTACTAGGCCGGGATTGGTCAAGAGGAACCAGACTCGTGCCGGAGATCGCTAATCTTGTGTTTACAAAGTGTTGGTTGTGTAATATTGTTTGATATTATTCATGACTGATGCAAGTTGGCGAGAATTGCACAGTCGTTAATGCATTTCAATCTAGTTTTTCTTAAGAGGGGTAAACTAAACCAGCGATGGAGGTCTTCGAGTATACCAGCGGGTGTATACCACTGCGAGTATACCCAGAGTAGACGAGGCGCGATTGTGTGTCTCGCGCGTTCCTGTGAAGTGAGGCAGAGTTTGTACGTTACGTACGCCTTGTCCGGGTCTTTGTGGCGAAGCCTTTAAGGTTTGGGATTGCTTACCCTGGGAGGATTTCTCCCTCTGGGGATGGGGTGGGGGAGGGATTCAACTTCTTAAAGAGGGTTTTATCAACCCTCCCCCCCCCTTCCATGATGGAGTCCCACAGTGGTATAGGATCTGAGCTGTAGTGTGTCCAGATCCTCAGAGGGAAAAGGGATCATATTCTCCTCCTCCAGTGACCATTTTCAAAAGACTGTATATATATATATATATATATAGCTTCTCTGGGATCTCTGGGGACGGGGTATATAAACCCCCCAGAGTATGGGGGTGGTTGTTAGCTCCATTCATATGGGTTTCCCCACTGCTACTCACTCCTCCTCCTTTTGATGGGGACTTTTTGTGGCTATCAGTTGGCAACTATTGGACAACTTACCTTCTTCACATGTTCTATATACTTAACGTTTAAAGTTTTTTTTTTTTATCATTTTTGAAGTTCATGATACAAGAGGTGGTTAATGGTGGTTGTAGTAATTACGGTTTATCAAGGCGCAGTCGACTGAACAATCACACTCTAGGTATAGTGAACTTGTTACGCCATCAAGGTAATCCACAACCAGTGTAATTCTTGGGAAGAGTTATCATCATATGACAATCTATAAGCGGGATGTGATTCAATCAAGAGTGGTAATTAGAGCGTATGACGTGAACGGTGATTAAAGCTCAGGTACGTAAACTACCGAAGCCATACGCTGTTACGATCATCAGGCCATGTTGACTGTCATGGCCCTTGACGCTCCGTCTACACTGGTCGCATCCATGTTGTCTGCATGCAAATGAAGCCAGGACGGGTTCACGTATGAATGCAATTCCCCTGACGTACGTTGTGTGTGTGTGTGTGTGTGTGTGTGTGTGTGTGTGTGTCCAGTAACGCATCGCTGGAGAGAGCTACTTGTACATTACCTTTCTATACACCACTGTGAGGGAGTTCCATGCTTGTGGTGGCTTTTGCGACGTCTGTGTGCTGCCAGGTACTCCTGTTCATACACCAGCCTGCTGCTGTCGCAACTACTGTTCTTACGTCTTGTCTTACGAGACTTCTCTCTCGCCTCCTTGCTGTATCCCCTGGTGCTGTGACTCTGCCAGTCCGTCACATGTAGAACTGATCCCACACGACGTCATCCATTACAGGCCTTTTAAAGGCTATGATCATGTCACCCTTACTTTTCTATCTTCCATGGTGGGCTACTCAACTCTCTCTCTCTCTCTCTCTCTCTCTAGCTCAATTCCCTTTAAATCACATCTGTTGCTCTCCCCTAGACTTTCTTAATTAAATCTCTGTGCTTCTATAAGTGAGGTGACCAGTTTTGAGGAGGATATTCTTGTTCCATTGATCATCAGACAAGTTGACAGCTTAGCAATTCTCTGGTGACGGCTATGGCACAAGGTCGACCCTCTCGGTCTGTGTGTGTGTGTGTGTGGTACAAAATCCTGTATAGCTCGTTTACGTGTTTGATATTACTCGTCCTGATGCCGGCTTTAAGCGAGTCCCACCTCCATGACATTCACCCAGGTGGAATTCCATCCACTCATTCATTCATCAGATCAACTTTTGGAGTTTGTCATGGTTCCTTTGCAGTCCCGTGCAATCCTCATTACTCTTTCATTGCCTCATGACCCCGAGTGTAATTGCCTACTTATTTGCACGAAACGAGGAGGAGGGGGGGAGGGGAGATTTACATTAGTGGGGGCCCACATCTCTTGGTGTGTGTGTGTGAGCGTGTGTGTGTGCTTTTTCGAAGTCCTTATGAGAAATGTACTGACGGGGTTCGATCCTATGACACTGATCGGGGCAGAAGGGGGGGGGAGAGAGAGAGAGAGAGAGAGAGAGAGAGAGAGAGAGAGAGAGAGAGAGAGGTAAGGGGTGAAGATAACGAAATTGAAGGGAAGGAAAATAGGCAAAGAATAGGGTATTAGGCTGAGGAGCAGCCCATTTCTTGTCAATTACCGGCAGGAAAGAGATTCCCTGGTGAAGGGAAATAGGTCAAGATATTGGTGGAAATTTGACTCTTCCGAGATGACGTCACTCTCACCTGGCTTAACGTGTGCTGACGTCACCCTCACCTGGCGTAACGTATGCTGACGTCACCCTCACCTGGCTTAACTGGACCAGATTCGTCTGGCTGGACCCAAACTTGTATCACTGGCCCTTGACGTGTGTGTGTGTGTGTGTGTGTGTGTGTGTGTGTTGCAAGGGTAACAACCTCACTTTGTAAACATTTATGCAAATGTTAGAACCCTGGGTTAGTGGTCGTAAAGACTGACTTGGTTCACAGCTGAAGTTACTGGGCGACTGTCGCCGACCCCCTGCTCATGTACGACTCGTGTATACGTCTGTCTGTACGTTTATATACGTCTGTCTGGTCGTTTACATACGTCTGTCTGTATGTTTATATGTCTGTCTGTATGTTTATATACGTCTGTCTATCTATATAAGTCTGTCTGCAGGTGATAGTAAGCACGACTATCTATTGACGTATTAGATTATTCCTTATTTCTGTTTTCTAAGTCTGCATGAGACGTTTCTTTAATGGAATAAAAAAATATACCAAAAGAAAAAAAGTTTTAGAGAAAAGGTATATATAGAAAGTGAAAGGGTGTACGAAGAGAATTCAGTTTTTCTTGAGGGGGGCATTAATTTCTAAGTTGGAAACCGAAAAAAATGATTTTTCAGTTTGTATAGATGTATAGGTATGTATATGTGCGTGTGTAGGCGTTTATGTATATACCTGTGTATGTGGGTGGGTTGGGCCATTCTTTCGTCTGTTTCCTTGCGCTGACCTCGCTAACGCGGGAGACAGCGACAAAGTATGATTATATATATATATATATATATATATATATATATATATATATATATATATATATATATATATATATACCAGCAGCTCGTCATCGTCAGTTGAAACTCCCTCGTGCTTTAGAGGAAACCAGACTGTCCCTGCTACAGAATGCAGCGCAGGAGGAGTACCACCACCAACCCCCGCCCACCATACAACATGGGATCCCGGAGTAACAGCAGGAGCCAGTCACCAGGAAGGGCGGCCACCCGGGGGAGAGGTTAAGCAGTGAGGCAGTGAGTCTTTGAAGGAGCGACGCCTAAGAGCAGTCTGGCGGGAGAACCAGCTGTGTAATTTATGGAAATTGTGGGACACTGTTGTGTGGAGAGAGAGAGAGAGAGAGAGAGAGAGAGAGAGAGAGAGAGAGAGAGAGAGAGAGAGTTAGAGTTGAGTCGTCTCTCTCTCTCACCTACCTGCAGATGGCCAGCGACTTTTACCACCAGCAGTGTAATCTGTTGCCCATCTTCACGTCCCCTGTTGGGCATCCACCACACCGCCTCCTACCCTCGTTAATCTCTCTCTCTTTCTCTCTCTCTCTCTCTCTCTCTCTCTCTCTGCTTGCCCCTCGATATCTTCCTGATCCGCACCGGGTCATTAAGGTTCTCTCTCTCTCTCGCTCTTTTTTTCCTCTTTCCTTACCCCTTGTTCTCCCCCACGAGTTACTGACTTTCTCTCGCTATCTTTCCTTCTTTGTGTTTCATTAGACTATTTCTTCTGTCTTTTCTGTTTTCTGCCCTGTCTGTTTTACTCGTCTGTCTCTGTCTGTCTGTCTGTCTGTCTGTCTCTCTCTCTCTCTGCCCATCTGTTCCTCTCCTCGTCTCGCCTTTGTGAACATCCGGTCTGTCATCTTCTATGTCGTGTGATGCATCGTGTGAAAAACGTGTTCGCCTCTTTTCTTCCTCTCTCTTCACATTTTCTTTGTCTTCATTGTTCTTACTTTTTTCCTCTCTATCTACCTGTCTGTCCTTCCTTATTCTCCATTATCACATACACACACACACACACACACACACACACATTCCACATCCTCGTTCCCGAACATTACAGATGGCGGCGCTACGGGTGATCACAGGTGTGATTTCATCATTTGAAGGTGACTCACAAGGTTCGACAGCTGGTGTTATAGGGGAAGGCACACCGACCTACAGGAGACTCAGGTCTCGACAGCTGGTGTCGGGTTCAGAGGTCACACCATCTGGGGGCTGAGGGTGGGGGATGGGTGGGGGATTGTGTAAGAGATAACCCGTCAGAAGGTGGGGTGTGGGATGCTGCGGGTGGGTGGGGAGGCGTGGAGGAGGAGGAGGAGGAGGGGAGGTGGGTGTGGAGGTAGGTATCATCATCCGTCTTTGTCCACCGTTGTCTAGGAGATGGGGCTCGACCACGAGAGAGAGAGAGAGAGAGAGAGAGAGAGAGAGAAGCCAGGCAGCAGGCTCAAGAGAACTTTATCAAAGACAAAGTTGGGTCGGCGCGACCAACACCACCACCACACGAGGCGACGTGTGTCCTCGCCATACGTCTGTCACGTCAGGAGGCGCGGGTGGAGGGCAAGCGGAGTAGCTCTGCGTCAGAGAGGTGTGGAGCCTCGATTAGGTCCTGCAGGGGGGCTATCCCTCCAGGGAGGCGTCCTTTCCCGGGGCCTTGCCTCTACAGGATGTCCCCCAGGTTAGAGATGGAGCGAGTTTATAGAAAAAAAAATAAGTGGATGTTGAGATATCTCCATTAATTTCTTAATAATTAGTAAAAACTCTTAAACCTTGCATGTCTTATTCATTAATGAATGTTTGTTAAATAGAACTGTAGTCGGAGGGAATGTCTGAAGTTCCTGCAAGTGGCAAAATGACGTAAGAAAAATGATATCACACAAGAATAACAACAAGTGTTACTGGTGTCGTTCCCGAGCCACACGTGGATCGGTTAATTCCGCCTCGTAAGTTTCCTGAACCTCGGAACGACTTTTTGGTCTCTTTTTTTTCTTTTCCTTTTTCATCGCGTGGTTTGTGGACGAGGGGCATCAACACGGGTCCCACTGGTTTATAGACGTCCATACAACGTTGCAAATCGTGGAAATTGATTTACATTTCTTGTTTACCTCCTGGATTGCTTGCCCCGTGAACGTTTATACGAAACGAAAACATTTCGGGGAAACGTTTTTGCCGCAAAAAGAAATATGGAACGGACCGAAAACTGCCGCTCAAGGTCGACTTGAAATCACTTTCGATTATTTTCTACGAGAATATTCTGAAGACTCGAGACTTTACCCCATGTCGACTTAAGGGGCAAAGTTGTCCAACTGTGAGACGCACTCGACGAGGATTTGTGTTGGCTTGTCCAAAATGGCATTTTTCTATCTTTTTTTTTTTTTTTTCGCAGGAAAGTCAGTCTGCATGCACTGTGCTGTGTACATCCCATACGATCCTGTAGTTCAAACTTCGATCATTGCGTTTGTGAATGTTTTGTTTTGGTCATGGCTTACTATGTTTCTGTCCGTCTTATACATAACTCCCCAGTAACATCTGTGGAAGGGAACAAAGGACGTATGGCAGAGGAACCTAGTAATGGTCTGGGGTCATCAGTGGCGTGCCACAGGGTTAGGTCCGAGATCATAGGTGTTGATCTATGTATGGGAATGGGTCCAGTCCTTCTGGAATGGGTCCAGTCCTTCTGGATTGGGTCCAGACCTGGAATGGGTCCAGTCCTTCTGGATTGGACCTGGAATGGGTCAGTCCTTCCGGATTGGACCTGGAATGGGTCCAGTCCTTCTGGATTGGACCTGGAATGGGTCCAGTCCTTCTGGATTGGACCTGGAATGGGTCCAGTCCTTCTGGATTGGACCTGGAATGGGTCCAGTCCTTCTGGATTGGACCTGGAATGGGTCCAGTCCTTCTGGATTGGACCTGGAATGGGTCCAGTCCTTCTGGATTGGACCTGGAATGGGTCCAGTCCTTCTGGATTGGGCCTGGAATGGGTCCAGTCCTTCTGGATTGGGCCTGGAATGGGTCCAGTCCTTCTGGATTGGGCCTGGAATGGGTCCAGTCCTTCTGGATTGGGCCTGGAATGGGTCCAGTCCTTCTGGATTGGGCCTGGAATGGGTCCAGTCCTTCTGGATTGGGCCTGGAATGGGTCCAGTCCTTCTGGATTGGACCTGGATGTGTTTCAGAGTGATGATTCGGTTATGAGCCACACAGTAAATTCCTTCAGCTTACACCGGGACCTAAACAAACTCCGAGATTGGTCTAGTGATGAAACTCAACCCAAGTAAATGTAAAGTGATGTGGATTGGCCACAGTGAAAGAAAGCGTTAATGTAAGTACTGTCTAGCAGGAAATAAGCTGCAGGAATCTGTGTCACTGTGAGAAGGCATTTGTGAGTCAACGCTGGTCCTAACCTGTTGCCAGAGCTTAAAAAAAAAAGAAGAGGAAAATCATAAAGGAGACAAACTGTCGGTTGGTGAATATTAGAATGACACTTAAGTACATCACACTAAGGCAATATTTAGCGAGCTGTGGACTTCCTGCATGAGGCCAAAACCAGAGCATGCTTCTCCGACTTTAGTCACCGCACTTTAACAAGCGCAGAGAACTACTGAGAAGGTCCAAATGTGGGCAACAAACGCGGTACCAGAATTATGAGAGTTGAGCTGCGGCGAGAGATTAGAGGAATTAAATTTATCCATCACGGATGAGAGAAGAGTAAAGAGTAACCTGATCACATCCTTTAAGTTTCTACACGAGTTTGATGACGTTGGCGATGAGCAGTTTATCGACTTGTGCATAAGAATAGAACAATCAGTGGACATACAGTGAAGTTAACGTACAACATGTTAGAAAATATAAAAACATGTGCTTGTCTACGAGTGGCAGATGAATGTTGAACTGAGATGAACTTGCGAATGTGAACAGCCCCAACGAGTGTAGAACTCCCTTCCCGTACAGCACAAGAGATGGGGCCCCACCAATGTAGAACTCCCTCCCCGTACGGTACAAGAGATGGGGCCCCACCAGTGTACAACTCTCTCCGCGTGCAGTACAGGGGACGGAGCCCCACCAGTGTACAACTCCCTCCCAGTACAGTACAAGAGATGGGGCCCCACCAGTGTACAACTCCCTCCCCGTACAGTACAAGAGATGGAGCCCCACCAGTGTACAACTCTCTCCGCGTGCAGTACAGGGGACGGAGCCCCACCAGTGTACAACTCCCTCCCCGTACATTACAAGAGATGGGGCCCCACCAGTGTACAACTCTCTCCGCGTGCAGTACAGGGGACGGAGCCCCACCAGTGCAGAACTCCCTCCCCGTACAGTACAGGAGATGGGGCCTTACCCCGCACAGCACAATTCCTAGAAGTAATTACCACAGGCAGTACACACACACTATGACTCATCCTCCTCGGGGCTGGTCGATATACGAGTACCTGGCCCAGCCTGGTTTGTGTGTGTGTGTGTGTGTGTATGTAAATGCACACATACGAGGAAAGACATGATACATATATGCAAGGTTAAGAGACGGGGTAAGACCAATGTAAAACTCTATTTTCGTAACACACAGCTCAGGTGTGGACCAGCATCAGCAGGGCACCACACCTGCCCTAATCAGGTGTGGTGTCCCACTACAATTACGAGATTGAGACACAGAAATGATATACTCCAACATCACTGACATGCTTGCAGTGATACATGGAATATTTTAAATAATTCCCTCTCTCTCTCTCTCTCTCTCTCTCTCTCTCTCTCTCTCTCTCTCTCTCTCTCTCTCTCCCCCCCCTCTACTTCACCATCAAGCCTAACCCCCTCAAGCAATACCTCGACCCAAACCCCCTTCCCCCCCTCCCTTCCCTATAGTAATAATGAGCCACAAGGAAGGTGGGAGACCTGGTCAACTCTCTCCCTCTTCCCGTGGTGGACCTCTAGTGAGCGAGGGAGAAACTCTCACTCCCAGGCGGGTTTCCTCCCACGTTATGGGGTCCAGACATGGAGGGGGGGGATGGGGGGAGGGGGAGAGGGACGAACTCCCATTGGTCGGGAGATGGCGAGGCTTTCCGACCCATTCGTCTTGCTGGCTTACTGACCCTGGTGAGAGAGAGAGAGAGAGAGAGAGAGAGAGAGAGAGAGAGAGAGAGAGAGAGAGAGAGAGAGACCGAGACCTCAAGGCCCAGGTGACGTGGTCTGGCCCTATCGCCACTCAAAAAAGAAAAAAAAAAAAAAAGGTTGCAGCTCCCCTTAAATACGGTATTTGAAGACGAGGATATCAAAGGAAAGGCTATGTGTGTGTGTGTGTGTGTGTGTGTGTGTTTGTGTGTGTGTCTCGGTGGCTAGCCTCCTTAATGGTCCGATAATGACTGATAATATCGATCATGAGCGAGTCACTTCACGGATAATAGCGCGATCCTGTAACACATTAAGGAACTCTACACCAGGACGAACCCACCCCACACACACCCTCACACCCAACCACAGCCAACCCTCCTTATGAGAATAAAGGAGTGGAGGAGGGTTGGGGGTTGGACTTCAGATCGATGTGTGTCACTTCGAGAAGGACGACCTTCCCCGAGTCAGGAGGAGGAGGTGTAGGAGGAGGTGGTGGTGTAAGGGCCGCTGGGCAGGTCGGTAAGGAAGGATCCTTGACTCCGAGTCTGGGAGATGTGGAGCACATGATGAATCCTGCAGGAGGAAGGAAAGGGAAATGAAATGTGGTGGAATGGAGAAGTAAGGATGCAATACACCCACCTCTCTCTCTCTCTCTCTCTCTCTCTCTCTCTCTCTCTCTCTCTGTCCTTTCATGTAGACGACCCCCCCCGCCCCCTGTGCCTCACCACACACCCTGGGTCGCCCACTACACACCCTGGGTCTCCCACCACACACCCTGGGTCTCCTACTACACACCCTGGGTCTGTAAGCTCAGAGCAACTTTCTCTCGTCTCTATATATCATTAAGGCAGCCGACTGTGCAAGGCGTTCATCTATTATGCTTCTGCCTGAGGTGTTGAAACCGCTTGTGCGTGACGTTACGACCCTTGAGCACGACGGTACGACCCTTGAGCACGACGGTACGACCCTTGAGCATGACGGTAGGACCCTTGAGCACGACGGTAGGACCCTTGAGCACGAACTTACGGCCCTTTAGCACGACGGTACTGCCCTTGAGCGCGACGGTACGACCCTTGAGCATGAAATTACGACTCTTGAGCACGAGCTTACGACTCTTGAGCACGACGGTACGACCCTTGGCAATGATGAGGCCTGGCGTTTGACCTCACCCTCAGCGGTTAGGTTAAAAGCTACGTTATGACTTCCCAAGGGTCGTACCGTCGTGCTCAAGGGTCGTACTGTCATGCTCAAGGGTTGTGCCTCATTCTGAACCCCCTCCCGTCTCTCCATCACCACACAGCCTACCATTTCTAAATCTTATTTTTTTTTCATCCATTCTCCTCCTCATTCTTGATGGAATAGCACTATCATCCACCATCTCCTTCGTCACGTAAGTATTACCACAACGAAGAACTGCTTCAGTTAACAATACGGTTAGAAAACGTATGATAAGATTACCACGCATGATCCTTACGGGTGAAGGGACGTGAAGAGATTTTAATCATGATGGAATCTGTTCGCCTCAGCTGGTGAGTGAAGGCAGCCTGGTGACGAGAGAGAGAGAGTCTATCAGGCCGATAGACAAGAGGGAAGGTTGACAATTATAGACAGATAGTCTATCAGGCCGATGGACAAGAGGGCAGCTTGACAATGATAGGCAGATAATCTATCATACCTATAGACAAGAGGGAGCCCAGCCACGATAGACTGATAGACAGGCCGATAGACAAAGATAGACAGTCAGACGAAGAATAAAGTTAATTATAAGAATATTAAAACATGATAACACAGACAGACGTACAAACACAACCATATGTACCATCAGTAGCATATATGTACATATGATCTACATATTAATAAATGAATTTCAAGTTGTCATATATATATATATATATATATATATATATATATATATATATATATATATATATATATATATATAAGGTGGAATAGGCGAAAGATAGCCTCCTTTATAGAGGAAATCGCTGGGAAAATTCAATATTACGAGCCACCATCAGGGGGACAAAAATCGAGTTATATGTCACCTTCCAGCAAGATTCTGGCCTACCTGCTGTGCCAACCAACACCAGCGATGGTGGCAGTCTTGTTGCCAACGCCAGCGACGGTGGCACTGCGGTTCTCGACACCGGTTCTGTTGTCATTCTCTCCCTGCCAACACCGGTGTCAGAGGTCTGCGTTTCCTCCCCCCCCCCCACACACACATCGCTGATGTATGTTGACACACACACACACACACACACACACACACACAGAGAGAGAGAGAGAGAGAGAGAGAGAGAGAGAGAGAGAGAGAGAGAGAGAGGGGTAGGTCAGGGGTTCTCCCTATGGTAATGTCACACACACCCACACTCTAGGTCACAATCCAGGGGGGGAGGGGGTGGTGGTCCGTCACTACTACCCGGGCCCCCCCTACCCCAGATAGGCAAGATGGCCCTCCACTCCATATCATTAACATACTAAAGCTTCCAGCGGAGTCTCCCCTCTTTGCTGAGAGAGAGAGAGAGAGAGAGAGAGAGAGAGAGAGAGAGAGGAACATATATACACACACCCTTGTGTTTGCATAGTTCATGAGCTTTTAAGTAGGGGAAGAAAGCATTTTGTAGCGTTCGTGAAGTCTTCTTCTTTTTACGTATTCTAAAAAGTAATAATGTTTCCCCCCGACGTAGTGGACAAAACATTATCCTTATGTGTTACTTATGTATAAGTAAGTCATGAAACAAGTGTAAGTTAGTGGACTGAACAACCTTGAGGAGGTGGGGGGGGGGGGGGGAGTATTACGAGATCCGCCTAGTACGTGTGGTAAAGGTACGTGGTACGTGGTCTTGGTACGTTGTATCGGTACGTGGTACGTGAATGGTTTCCTGCCTTCCTCCATCTGGGTTGCGAGAGTGAGGATCTAGGGATAACCTCTTGGTATTGCTGTAATACGACCTCAGGCGAATTGTATTATCCTCCTCACGTGTTGGCTATAAATGCCGAGAAATATTTTGGCGTTTATATTCCAGAGGATGTTATTGTCTCGTTCGTACTCTACTCTCTCTACTGAGGCAGAAGATCTTTCTCGAGACGTTTGAATTGAACTGGAACTTTTTAAATGTCTCGTCTGAAGTTATGATGTTGTGGTTCATACAGTGAACAAGATGAGTGGACGGGCAGGATGGACGGGTTGGATAGGTATTGGACCTGGTGGACGGGCAGGATGGGTGCTGGACCTGGTGGACGGGCAGGATGGGTGCTGGACCTGGTGGACGGGCAGGATGGGTGCTGGACCTGGTGGACGGGCAGGGTGGGTGCTGGACCTGGTGGACGGGCAGGATGGGTGCTGGACCTGGTGGACGGGCAGGATGGGTGCTGGACCTGGTGGACGGGCAGGATGGGTGCTGGACCTGGTGGACGGGCAGGATGGGTGCTGGACCTGGTGGACGGGCAGGATGGGTGCTGGACCTGGTGGACGGGCAGGATGGGTGCTGGACCTGGTGGACGGGCAGGGTGGGTGCTGGACCTGGTGGACGGGTAGGGTGGGTGCTGGACCTGGTGGACGGGCAGGACGGGTGCTGGACCTGGTGGACGGGCAGGATGGGTGCTGGACCTGGTGGACGGGCAGGGTGGGTGCTGGACCTGGTGGACGGGCAGGACGGGTGCTGGACCTGGTGGACGGGCAGGGTGGGTGCTGGACCTGGTGGACGGGCAGGGTGGGTGCTGGACCTGGTGGACGGGCAGGGTGGGTGCCGGACCTGGTGGACGGGCAGGGTGGGTGCTGGATCTGGTGGACGGGCAGGGTGGGTGCTGGATCTGGTGGACGGGCAGGATGGGTGCTGGACCTGGTGGACGGGCAGGGTGGGTGCTGGACCTGGTGGACGGGCAGGACGGGTGCTGGATCTGGTGGACGGGCAGGATGGGTGCTGGACCTGGTGGACGGGCAGGGTGGGTGCTGGACCTGGTGGACGGGCAGGGTGGGTGCTGGACCTGGTGGACGGGCAGGATGGGTGCTGGACCTGGTGGACGGGCAGGATGGGTGCTGGACCTGGTGGACGGGCAGGATGGGTGCTGGACCTGGTGGACGGGCAGGGTGGGTGCTGGACCTGGTGGACGGGCAGGGTGGGTGCTGGACCTGGTGGACGGGCAGGGTGGGTGCTGGACCTGGTGGACGGGCAGGGTGGGTGCTGGACCTGGTGGACGGGCAGGGTGGGTGCTGGACCTGGTGGACGGGCAGGGTGGGTGCTGGACCTGGTGGACGGGCAGGGTGGGTGCTGGACCTGGTGGACGGGCAGGGTGGGTGCTGGACCTGGTGGACGGGCAGGATGGGTGCTGGACCTGGTGGACGGGCAGGGTGGGTGCTGGACCTGGTGGACGGGCAGGATGGGTGCTGGACCTGGTGGACGGGCAGGGTGGGTGCTGGACCTGGTGGACGGGCAGGGTGGGTGCTGGACCTGGTGGACGGGCAGGATGGGTGCTGGACCTGGTGGACGGGCAGGATGGGTGCTGGACCTGGTGGACGGGCAGGATGGGTGCTGGACCTGGTGGACGGGCAGGGTGGGTGTTGGACCTGGTGGACGGGCAGGGTGGGTGCTGGACCCAAGAATCACAGCTGCAATCATCCTTTGCGTTGCCGTAAGAATAACAAGATGCTTTAAGACCCATAATGAAAGCTTTCTTTATGCCTCTGTCCGCTTTAAAGAGCGACTTTTATCTCCCTCTTGCCCCAGGGGTACTGCCATTGGCTGTTACAGGCGAAGAACTCATGAGAAAAAGTCATCAACTCGACTTTATTGGCTTGGTTAATGGTTTACTCAACTGTACACCGTTGATAAGGTCGAGCATCCCTGCAGGTAGGGAAGAGATTTTGGACCTTAAGAGGTAGCCGGTCCATCTCCCGGTGATCACAACATTGCATGAACACCGATAAACAAAACTGATGTTGGTCATCTGATGCAGTGCACGTGTGGTGGTCGTGGTGATGAGAGCGATTGCTTTTCCGATGGAACTGTAGCATTCATCTTGGGGTGGAAGGCACGTTGTCTCTATACCCGCCATACGCCATCTCGATTCGCCAAACAACAGTATTTGTTTACCCCAAACAACAGTATTTGTTTACCCGTGATGTAATGATGCCATCTTGTGCCATCTTGATTCGCCAAACAACAGTATTTGTTTACCCCAAACAACAGTATTTGTTTACCCGTGATGTAATGATGCCATCTTATGCCATTCTTGATTCGCCAAACAACAGTATTTGTTTACCCGTGACGTAATATACCGCCATCTTGTGGGCGGGTCACTGAAGCAAAATAACCATTTATATCTCAAGTTCGTAACATGTCTGGATTCTCTTTGGTTCAGTGTTCCCAAGTACACCCAGGCAAATTCCTTGTGCTTCAGTTAAGTTACACTGGCTACATAATGAGACAATAACCCATTTGTATTCAACAACCAACAACCCTTAAGTTAACCCCTTCCCTTTCTCCTCCCCACACACACACAACAACCCAGTAACAAGTTCCAACCCCCTGAACCCATCAACAACAACAACCACCCCTTCCCCACAACCACAAGTCTCGCCAGTTCCCATACGTTACCCGTCCACTCACAACAGTCGAGGAATATATTCATGTTTTTTTTATATCCGGCCCATTGGTTGGGACCCATGTAAGGGGAAGGGGTGTCTTATCTCCATTACCTCTCTCACCGTGGAAATACTTTTCATTATATATATATATATATATATATATATATATATATATATATATATATATATATATATATATATAAAACATAACTCAGCCTAAGCCAGGAAAAAAACCATTATATATATATATATATATATATATATATATATATATATATATATATATATATAAATAAATTTTTTTCTTTTTTCCCGATCTATTTTTTTTCCTTATCTGAAGTGGTTGCCCTCTGCTGTGTTTCTCGCATACTGGAAAAGAATAAGACTTATTTCGTGGTTGATAAGATCCTGTTTATCTTTCACCAGTGGAGAGAGAGAGAGAGAGAGAGAGAGAGAGAGAGAGAGAGAGAGAGAGAGGACACCTCAGCAATATCTTCCGGCACAGATGAAGTGTCTGGCGTGGGAATTTGACAGACTCGTATGAGGGAGGGCAGAGATCAAGGTATCACAGGAGGGGAAAGGGGCGGGAATTTCTATGTATACTGGGGGAGGGATGGTACGATGTATACAGATACATACAGTAGGTATACAGCCCATGTATGAGTATGATTTCCTATTTGTGTATTACGGTGTAAGAGTTTTACACTTGCGTTGTCCCATCTCTGAACCCTGTATTCAAGTGCCATGGCTTTACTCATATATGCGTAGATATACACACACAACTCAGCCTAAGCCAGGGTAAAAAAAGCCATGTACTGACCAGCCACAACGGGAGGATGAACACCTAGGTTGGGTGTAGGCCGATTGCCATGCCCAGGATTCGAACCCGAGCAGCTCCGACGCTGGGCTGGTCCGTGCTGCTTCATGGTCAGTAACGCTAACCACTACATCACTGAGGCCCGTCTGGATGTGTAACACTACAGTAATGTCATGTTGAGGTAGTGAAGAAATAATGGTTTCTCATGGTGCCGAAGATTATGGAGTAAGTGTGGATGGTGGCCAAGTTAATGAGAAATCTAGGCGCTACTTCGGAGATGAGGGGAATCGAGGATAAAGCAGTTCTCAGGCTCATTAATATGGGTCACCTTCAGAGATTCGCTGACCTTTGAAGGGGAAGGCGTGAAGCAAGACATAAATCTTGCAGGCCAGATATTCAATTTGAATCACCGTGGACGAAGTAGTTTACCACCATGTGTGAAGCAGTGACTCGTTTACCCTCAGTTCGGTTTAATCCTCGTGGATGGAAATGCCACGAGATCGAGGTGTGTGTATATATACACGAAGCGATTTAAGTTCGAGTGTCGTAATATCGCCCCCTCCCCGGGTTCGAAGCTTGTCACATGGAAGGAGACGGTAAATGGAAAAGTTTGCAGAACTGGGGGTGAAGTCGAGTAATTACGGAGTGTTATTGGCAACACCACTGGGGAAGCTTCGCGTCCACGAATTGCCCACTTGGATTAAATTCCTTCCACTTCTGATGGACGTGGTTGGTTGCAATTCGTTCGATTCGAATATTTTTTTTGAAGTTATCCGGGGATTCATTTCCTTATTGCACGACGCTAAAGCGAGTGTGTATATATATATATATATATATATATATATATATATATATATATATATATATATATACACTCGCTTTAGCGTCGTGCAATAAGGAAATGAATCCCCGGATAACTTCGAAAAAAAAAAATATATTTTTCCCTGGGGATAGGGGACAAAGAATACTTCCCACGTATTCCCTGCGTGTCGTAAAAGGCGACTAAAAGGGGAGGGAGCGGGGGGCTGGAAATCCTCCCCTCTCGTTTTTTTTTTTAATTTTCCAAAAGAAGGAACAGAGAATTGGGCCAGGTGAGGGTATTCCCTCAAAGGCCCAGTCCTCTGTTCTTAACGCTACCTCGCTAATGCGGGAAATGGCGAACAGTTTGAAAGAAAAAAAAAAAAATATATATATATATATATATATATATATATATATATATATATATATATATATATATATATATATATATATACACGGCTTTCGTGACACAGGATCCACTGGTGTTCTCTTCTTTGTACCTCACCTCTGGTCCTCCTGCTCCTCAAGGACTTTGTTGAATCTTTCGTCGTAAACCTCGACATCCCATTAGCATTTAATAGGCTGTGGCATGAGTATTTACCTTCTAAATATCTTTTTTTTTTTTTAAGCCAACTCTGCATCACTCTATTTTCTATAGAGCTTTTGCTTTCTTTCTCGCGGTACAGTAGTGGTATTTAGTGGTGGCGCAGCGACATCTTCCTCCTCAGTGGTATTCCTCAGGGGTTCTGTCCTATCGCCTATCATCTCTCTTCGCTTCGTAAATGTCCCTCTCTCTTTATTCTTATTCTGTTCTCTCTCTCTCTCTCTCTCTCTCTCTCTCTCTCTCTCTCTCTCTCTCTCTCTCTCTCTCTCTCCGGTTATTCCCCTTGGCTCCTGGCTACATCAAATCGACCTACAACGAGAGAGCATCCGGTTTTCTATATCAGCTCCTCAACATGGCTGCCCAGAGAGGAAACACAGGTGGCATTACTGGTTCATGTCATCTCTTCTGCAAACTGGAGGAACTAAAACTTTCACTTAAAGCTCTAGAATGTTTAAGGTGGATTATACGAGTCTGTATATTTACATACGGTAAAATGGGGGCTGGAAGTGAAGAAATAATTTCATTCATTAGACACAAAATAAAAGGGGTTGGAAGTGGAGGAAAAAATTCCATTCAATAGAAAAAGAAGTTTACATGACTTCTTAAATTATTCTGGGACTATGGACCCTTTTGAATTAACCCACAGAAGGAACCCCATTCTTGATAAAAAGAAATATTTCTTTCTAAAAGAAATAAAAACTTTTGTACATTCTGAATTGGTTTTTATTCTTGAAATATATCGGTCGACGCGAAGAAACATATTTACCATAACTAAAGATTCTCGTTTTCTACCACCTCAACGTTAATGACTACATGTAGGAGGAAGTACGCTATAATTAGTGACATCGAATGGCTGAGGGTATTTACGTTACGTATATATATATATATATATATATATATATATATATATATATATATATATATATATATATATATATATGTTTTGGAAAGAAGGGCAAGTATGAAGTCTGTTGTGGATGAGAGAGCTTGGGAAGTGAGTCAGTTGTTGTTCGCTGATGATACAGCGCTGGTGGCTGATTCATGTGAGAAACTGCAGAAGCTGGTGACTGAGTTTGGTAAAGTGTGTGAAAGAAGAAAGTTAAGAGTAAATGTGAATAAGAGCAAGGTTATTAGGTACAGTAGGGTTGAGGGTCAAGTCAATTGGGAGGTAAGTTTGAATGGGGAAAAACTGGAGGAAGTAAAGTGTTTTACATATCTGGGAGTGGATCTGGCAGCGGATGGAACCATGGAAGCGGAAGTGAATCATAGGGTGGGGGAGGGGGCGAAACTCCTGGGAGCCTTGAAGAATGTGTGGAAGTCGAGAACATTATCTCGGAAAGCAAAAATGGGTATGTTTGAAGGAATAGTGGTTCCAACAATGTTGTATGGTTGCGATGCGTGGGCTATGGATAGAGTTGTGCGCAGGTGGGTGGATGTGCTGGAAATGAGATGTTTGAGGACAATGTTTGGAGTGAGGTGGTTTGATCGAGTAAGTAATGTAAGGGTAAGAGAGATGTGTGGAAATAAAAAGAGCGTGGTTGAGAGAGCAGAAGAGGGTGTTTTGAAATGGTTTGGGCACATGGAGAGAATGAGTGAGGAAAGATTGACCAAGAGGATATATGTGTCGGAGGTGGAGGGAACGAGAAGTGGGAGACCAAATTGGAGGTGGAAAGATGGAGTGAAAAAGATTTTGTGTGATCGGGGCCTGAACATGCAGGAGGGAGAAAGGAGGGCAAGGAATAGAGTGAATTGGATCGATGTGGTATACCGGGGTTGACGTGCTGTCAGTGGATTGAACCAAGGCATGTGAAGCGTCTGGGGTAAACCATGGAAAGTTGTGAGGGGCCTGGATGTGGTAAGGGAGCTGTGGTTTCGGGCATTATTGCATGACAGCTAGAGACTGAGTGTGAACGAATGGGGACTTTGTTGTCTTTTCCTAGTGTTACCTCGCACACATGAGGGGGGAGGGGGATGGTATTCCATGTGTGGCGAGGTGGCGATGGGAGTGAATAAAGGCAGACAGTTTGAATTGTGTGCATGGGTATATATGTATGTGTCTGTATATATATGTGTACATTGAGATGTATAGGTATGTATATTTGCGTGTGTGGACGTGTATGTATATACATTGTGTATGGGGGTGGGTTGGGCCATTTCTTTCGTCTGTTTCCTTGCGCTACCTCGCAAACGCGGGAGACAGCGACAAAGCAAAATAAAAATAAATATATATATATATATATATATATATATATATATATATATATATATATATATATATATATATATATATATATATATATATGGATCGAACCAGGGCATGTGAAGCGTCTGGGGTAAACCATGGAAAGTTCTGTGGGGCCTGGATATGGAAAGGGAGCTGTGGTTTCGGTCCATTGTATATTACATGACAGCTAGAGACTGAGTGTGAACGAATGGGGCCTTTGTTGTCTTTTCCTAGCGCTACCTCGCACACTTGAGGGGGGGGGAGGGTGTTTTTATTTCATGTGTGGCGAGGTGGCGATGGGAATGAATAAAGGCAGACAGTATGAATTATGTACATGTGTATATATATGTCTGTGTGTGTATATATATGTATACGTTGTGATGTGTAGGTATGTATAATTGCGTGTGTGGACGTGTATGTATATACATGTGTATGAGGGTTGGTTGGGTCATTCTTTCGTCTGTTTCCTTACGCTACCTCGCCATCGCGGGAGACAGTGACAAAGCAAAATAAATAATATATATATATATATATATATATATATATATATATATATATATATATATATAATTTAATTAGGTTGATATAACGAGTCAGGTATATCACATATGTATGGTAATTAGGTTATACTAGGGAGATCTACGTAGGGGCAAAAATTACGTCATTCTATGCCCTAAATAGAACACAGAGTTGCGAGTTATGAGGAACCATATTACCGGAAGTTGTTATAAAATGAGCTACTGAGGAATTACGACTATAGTAAATTGTATAACATAACCTGATGAGGATACAAGGTAGCTGCCGGGGGAGAAGTATTTTGTATTACGTTAGCTGCTGAGATGAAGATATTTTGCATTACGTCAGCTACTGAGAAAAAATTGTTACGTTAGCTGCTGTGAAAAATATATTGTATTACGTTAGCTGCCGAGAATGAAGAGAATTCTAACGGGCAAGTCAATACAACACCTCATATACATACAGTACTATATGATTGTTCCAATTCGTCGAAGAAAAACACACACACACACAACCCCCCCCCCCTACACACACATATATATATATATATATATATATATCAGATCCTACATGGAATCCGCTGGCGTCTGGCCCGTCCTGGGAATCATATAAGATCTACATGGTTCCCATTCCCATCCGTCCACGTCTACGTGCCATCTGGTGTCCCTTCCATGATAGCCTCTCGGAGCGACCTCTACCCCTTACTAAACCCAGAGACTCGCAGTCTCTGACGAGTCTGAACCACTCCAGGAGGCCATTTCACCCTCCTAACTACCCCTTTAAACCCCCTACCAGCTGACGTTGGCCATCATACCCCTCCCTCCCGTCCTTCCCCGGGGCCTGTAGCCAGTTCAGATCGCGCCAGCAATCTAATTTGACTCTGAATTCAACTGGTCTGATGAACTGCAACCACGGCTCTGTGACGGAGGTGGACGACGGGGATTGTGTGTGTGTGTGTGTGTGTGTGTTGTGTGTGTGTGTTCTCTAGGACTGGATATCGCCTTGAACATTTTTCTCTATCACTGCTATCACTAATTTCGCTTTATCTGTTCTTGCCCAAATCCATCGCTTTCTTCATCTCTCACCTGATCTTCCATCATTTCCTTCCCTTCCTTCACACCAATCCCTCCATCAATCTCTTCGCTTCCCTCACGTCAGTCCTTCTGTCACTTCCTTCACGCGTCTGCATTCACAGTCACTGGGCTGTTTTCTGTTTTCTCTCTCTCTCTCTCTCTCTCTCTCTCTCTCTCTCTCTCTCTCTCTCTCTCTCTCTCTCTCTATATATATATATATATATATATATATATATATATATTAGATACTACTATCTCTGGAATATTACTATCTCTGTATATCATCTTTTATCTCTTGTCTGTTGCTTCTCTCTCTCTCTTCCATTTTCTTATTTTGTTCTCTCAAGTCGTTTTTTTTTTTGTTTTTATGCCTCGCTCTTTCCTTGGTTTTCCTCTGCGAGAGAGAGAGAGAGAGAGAGAGAGAGAGAGAGAGAGAGAGAGAGAGAGAGAGAGAGAGAGTGAGTGAGTTTCGGTCTAACAGCCAAACCATGTCCTCCAACTGGCAATTACTGTCCATCGATTTTGCAGTGTGGCTGACGCGCGGGGGGGGGGGGGGGGGGTGCCGCCAGGCCGTGAGGAGTGATGGCTCGGTTGAACTCTGAGTCGGTTGAGTTAGCTCATTTGAGCTGATTAAGCTGAGCTGGTGTGGTTGAGTGGACTAGGTTGGGTAAGTTCGACTGCACTGTTTCTTCGGTTGGTTTGGTTCGGTTGAGTGGGTTCGGATGCGCTGGTTCGTTTAAGCTGATTCGCTTGAGTTGACTTGGTTTGAGTCGATCCGGTTAACATAGTTTGGTTGAGTTGACTGAGTTGGTTCGATTGACTTCAACTGGTTGATTAACGTTATGCCATTTAGATAGATATATTACATGTTTATATTACTACTACTACTATGTCAAGTTTGGCTACGATCACTTATAACTTACGATGAACTGACATGAACTATTTTGAACAAGATTTTCTTGTGAAACCAGTTTGAATATTTTCTAATAAATACATGCATACATACATATATACATACATACATGCAAGGCAATCGAATAAAGTGTACAAACTAATAAATCATTTAACTAAAACATTAATGCACCAGAAGCCATTCTCCAGTTACTGTTAATCAATAGGAAATAAATGTATTTAATTCATTGTCTGTCTGTCTGTCTGTCTGTGGACAACTACTCCGATAATTTGCTGAAATCACTAAGTTCAGACCTCGATCACTGACACATCTTGCCTTAAACTGGCTATATTACACTCCAGGGGGGTCAATAAAGGTCAAAGTTCAGTCACGAACCTCTACTGGAACAATGAAGGAAAAGAATAAATCTGACCAGCAACAGAAAACGGGACCTAAAAGAAGGGGGTAACTTAAATCACGGTTCCTGGCGACAAGATTTTTCCAATACTCTTGATATGTTCCAGACAACGGTAGCGCAGTCTCCAGTGGTCATCCACTGCTCCACCGCCTCCATCAATCTTTTCTGAAATTGCTTCACTATTTCTACGTCACTTCTGAATCTTCATTGACCCAAATTTATTCCTTGGGAAAAATTTTTCAATGTTTTCTTACACACACACACACCTTGCAATATCTCTCCAACACTTCACCAGCAATGTTTCATCGCCGCTCCAGCAATTTTTTTTCCTCTATGCATTCAACATTCCTCCATAGCTCCAACATTCATGTAAACCTGCGCTGGGACATCTCCCAACTCTCCTCCAAAGCGACTAAGGACCTCCACCACTCCTCCATCAACACCTCCTGTTGACTTCAGCCTTTGTCATAGATGTGGAGGAGGGGAGGCAGCCCCACTACCTGTGGCAGTAGTGGGGAAGCGGGGGAGGGGGGGGTTAGCCCCACTACCTGTGGCCCTCTGCGTCACACGAGGCACAACCTGGGCAGCCAAGTGTTCCCTGGTCACCAGATCTGTCCCCACAACCTCAGGCTGGGTGTCACAGTCGTCCCCACTCGGTCTGGTCAACCTCCCAGACCCTGAGGCACTTGTAGGAGAGAGAGAGAGAGAGAGAGAGAGAGAGAGAGAGAGAGAGAGAGAGAGAGAGAGAGAGAGAGAGAGAGATTATCACATCCTCCGCCCGCAAACTGACGACTTAACCTGCACTGAGAAGACACGATCACCTCCCTAGTGCAGAGATACAGTGACCCGGCACCACTGTGGCGTGGGGTCACTGTGGCGAGGGGTCACACGTTTACATGTGAACCTGAGATGATATCGCATATCTGAAGGTCAGCAATGACAACACTGATCATGATGATGATGATGATGACGAAGGTGTGGCAGCACACTTGCCTGAACTTCTTACAGCCGTACACAAAACCTAGAACACAGCCTCGGGAGCAAAAGTAGAGCTAAGAGGCCAGTTAAGCATGTTACCTCCAAAAGAACTCCAGTACCTTCTCAACATGTGTAACGCTATTCTGAGCACATGGTCATCATCTATGTAGACGACGCCATTCGAATAACAGTCTAGAACAACTCTCCTTCAGAAGATACTCGTGTCGTACAGTCAAGAGACGACGCAACCACAGAAGGTAACATGATAACGCAAGAGAAGAGCAGCAGAATCCTGGGTCACACACTGACATCAAAGGGTTTGGATAGTAAGTGGATCATCTCGACGACGCTCGTCCGCACAAGGAGAAGCGACCCTCCTCAGTCTGTATATAGAGTCTGGCACCTTCCACACACCCAAACACTACACCTTGTCAAGGCCAAGATGATAATACCTGTCCGAACTGACTCACCAATAACGAACGTTCCTCGTCCCCGAATCATGTATGCTGAAGTAACAGAGGATTCAAAACAAGGCACTTTACGATTCGTCACAAATGAATGATACTCTTACATTGAAAACACCCATTGAAGAGCACGAGCTATTGAGGAGTAACCCCAGTCGGTTCATAATACATAGAAGCAGCGCAAAGAGTAGGAGGGAGACTTGAAGACCCAACCATGATACAAACAACAGACCAACTTCAGATCTGGACCACAACACAGAGAACACCCTTGGTTCCCTCGAAGCCTCAGAACACTCGGGGAGACTCCAGCCATCATCCAACGATGTACACAATGGACAATGTTTAGCTTAGCTTAGTGAACTGAAAAAAAAGAAAGAGAGAGAGAGGGACACAACAACAATACATACCCCCCTCCCCAACACACCCCCTAAGTCTACTGGGGGTATACAAAAAAAGTAACAAAAACACACTTCCAGATAATCCTCAACAGCCACCAAAACCTTACTACACCATACAGCTGTACACACTTCTGTCCTCTCTTCCATTTCATACTATCGCTTCCTCTGTCCCACCTCTTCTTCCCCTCCTCTGACGACCCTATGTATACACACACACAAAACCCCGCCGTTGTCGTAGACAGACTGGGTATCTCCAAGGCGCACTCAACATAAGTCTATACAAAGTATTTACACTGATACTGGAGGATGTCAATATACACAGGGACAGACTTTATACCGCACAGGGTTGCAAGGTCTGGTCCTTTCCTTCCCCCCCCCCCCACTTCAGCGACACTGAGAAGGAACTGCCCCCACTGACCAACCACTGTAGAGACGATGGTTTCCCTCCAGACCAGCCCCACTGAGAAGGGACCACCGCTGACCAATCACTGTGGAAAAGTTTTTTTTTTTCCCTCCCCACTGCGGTACCACTGAGGAGGACCCCACTGAATCTAGAGACTAGTTAGCTCTGTCATTCGTCGTGTTTACCCTGGAGGACCAATCACAGACCGCCATTAAACAAACTTTGACGGAGGTGGTCCAATGGCAGCTCTGTTTACATACTACGTTGATGTTCCTGTCTGAACCGCCGCACCTGATTGGTCAGAGGATTTAGAGCCTAGATTATTGAAGAAAGCGTCGGGAATTCCATCCATTTTAATCCTTCTTTATCGGCAGGAAATACAGAGGAGCAAACCCAAGTATTATCATATATATGTATTTGAGGGATTGCGTCCTCCAACACTCCTCCAACATTAAGGGAGTGCGTCCTCTTAACATCCCTCCAACATTTTTGAGGACATGCGTCCTCTAACATTCCTCCAACAATTAGCTAACAGACATGAACTTTTCTCCAGCTCTCTCCCAACATTTCGCCATCACCCTCTCTCATGTGTGACACTTTTATCACCCTCCACTTCTCCAGCAATGTTGATGACAACGAGACGTTAGGGATCAGTTTCAATTCCTCACCTTCAAAAGCTCTCCAAAACTGCAGAGAAAAGGGGAAAAGTTTTCGCAGTAAAACCTCTTAACATATATATATTTTTTTCTACACTATTGCCGACTTCTCCAACACCTCTTCAACAATGCTTGTCTGTAAACCTTCAACAAACACATCCCCAACACCACTCTAGTATAACCTGAGTACCGTAAGTTATCTCTAGCAAATTTCTAACTCGTATAAAACTTTAAAACTTCAATAGTTTTTTTTTTTTTTCTCTCCCAACCCTTCTTGACTTCATCAGTCTTCCAACACTTCTCTCATATTTCCATCATGCTTCCACAAGTCTCCACTATTCCTTCAACAGTTCCTGCAGAACGTCAACACATCTCCAACATTCTTCCAACACCCATATAATGCTTCAACACATCTCCAACACTTCCTCGGCACTTCTCTGTATGTTTCAAAATCAGTACATTCCAAATGCTCTTCATGACCTTTCTAACACTGGGATATATATATATATATATATATATATATATATATATATATATATATATATATATATATATATATACCCTCCACCATCACAGCTCCAACACACTCTCCAACACTCCACACCTTGAAGCACACTCCCCCAGCGTTTGTCCAACACTCCAGCCCGTCTCCCGTCGTCAGAGTGTATTTGGGATCTGAACAGATCACTGACTGGGATTTGCGTTTCTGTGTGTACACGTCCCATATCCCAGGCGCTGATCCCACACACAGTATCGCCGAGGTCAGAAGGTGAAGGGTCACGTGGTTAATTAGTCATTAGGAATGGATAATGAGACTTAAAAAAAAAAAAAGGGTGTAAATATGTTTAATGATGATCATATGGCGATTTATATATATGTATATATTTTTTTTGGGGGGATGTGTTGGAGGGGGGGGGTCAAAGGGTCAGAGGTCAAGGTTAATCTGAAGGGGAACGACCATAGTCTGGCGTAGGTGAGCAACTCTGTTCTGTTCTGGTCTTATAACACACTCGGGTACGATAGCACTCTTAGGCGAGGGAGGAAACACTTGTATACAGACAGACAGACAGACAGACACAGACAAGCATAAAACCCGGCGGTGTGAAGGTTGGCAACCCTAGTAACCGAACGGGAAAACCTATAAAAATCACCCCTCCCCAAAACCTCCCACCCCACACCTCTCCCCTCCCTCAGACGTACCATCAAACATAACCATGAAATTGGCTGTGCAAATTACATTATTACAATACGAAGGACGTGACGCCAATTTACGACGGTGGCAAAAGACCTCAATATATATATTTTTTTTCTTTCTAGTCTGTATGTGTGTGTGTGTGTCTGTGTTTTGAGTCGCTTTGAGGCGCTGGATTCACCATTTTTGAGACGTGATGAATATCCTTACACATTTTAGGAGAAATTTGCATTCAAACCCCCTCCCCCCCCCCCACACACACACACACACCTTCACTCACTCACTCACTCACTCACTCTCACAGCCAGAAATATGTAAGTGTTGGTGTTCCACTTGTTCAAGCAAAATATTATGGCAAGACGGAAAGGAAGTGGCGGAGCCGCGAATCCATTAACGGATTTTACTCCTGGGGATGGGATTCGAACCCTGATATTCCTGTGATTGGAAAAAAAAAGTGTTGACGTGGAGATCAGGTTGTATAATGGGCATATTAAGATGATGATGATGATGATGAGAAAAAGTGTCTCTGAGTGAGAGGCTAGTGGAATGCTACGTAAAAAAAAAAAGAGTTCAAATCATACATGGAAAACGGGAAATCTACCAATAAAATGTAATAAAGAAAATGGACAATGGATTTGAAAGGATCTACGAAACAAACGCGGCAAATTACTTCACCAAGGATTAAAAATACCAAACCACATTATTCCCAGCCGACTTACAAACGTAAACATAACACTGGTAATTCCCCCCAAACAACAAAACATATTTACGTTAATGTTTACGAAAAAGACGTTAAGTCAAAATACCACAGAAATCGCCCGAAATAGTACGGGGTCTGTTAGGCCGGTCTGATGGTTCCTGCTGGTGCCTGGGATTAAACTCGGACAGTTCAGACATCAACACAAACGAACCCCACACGGACCCCGGGATTACTGTGGTCTGTTATGGCTTCAGGACCATCATATCAGCACGGCTGAATTTAGGGGAAATGTTTGGAAAAAATGATGGGGGGGAAAATAAGTTCTTTGTTTATATCGAGACTATATATAACATACAGCAGCAGGGGCGTAGGTGTATTGTGTGTTATGATACATCATTGTTAAAGATGTATCCAGTATTACCAGTCATTCAATACCTGGACACGTGTGTGTGTGTGTGTGTGTATATATATATATATATATATATATATATATATATATATATATATATATATATATATATATATATATATGCCTCTGCCTTTCTTCCTCTGGATTTCATTTTCTAGGGGCACAAGAAGTCAGCCCAACCCACTGGGCGAACCACGTATCAAGCAGTGTGGTGATGTCTGTGTGTGTGTGGTGTGAACGCATGACAGTTGAGGAGTAAGTGTTCAGTGTCTTCAATATGGAAGATACATCATACGCATGAGGGGGTTTTGTGATACGCTGAACTGGTGTTTGTGATGTTAGAGAGAGGTGGGAGGAATCGTAACTCGTACATGCCTGGGGAATGTAGTTTCCGATGGTTGTGTGGGTGTGTCTAATAGACTGAAGTTTAAGACTGGTTTTGGAGGAGGTTTGTTTAGTGCTTGTTGATACATTTTAGTGTGGAGATGTTCTGTCATTATTGTTGTGTGTTAGGGAAGGGTGGGATATGTAAGTATAATATGGTGAAGTGTGAATCAGGGAGTGACCATTTCATTTCTACTTAGGACTAGTGGTTGGTTATGAAGTGATGGCTGAGAAAGGGGTCTTGTGCTGTTCCATAGAACTGAGCGACAAGCACACTGAATGAGATGGTACCGGATTTTTTTTTCCTCTAATCATACAGGTGTTGAATGTCTGCGATTGTCAGGCAGCTGGTGAATGTTCTGTAAAATAAGTACAGTCACGTCTAAGAACGTTTTATTCCAAAGGAGCTCTTCCTTTCCCTGCTTCATGTAGGAACTCAGCAGACATATCGATCAAAAAACAGCCATGGTCTCTCGATGGGCCACATACGTAATGCGTGTGTGTGTGTGTGTGCGTGGTCATACACTCATCCTCAACACCTGAAGAAGGTGTTACAACTCGTGCCAGTTGGCGGAAGTTGTAGCTTGATGTTGACGGCCTTAATGACCCTGGTTGTTATGGGCATAGAGCCCAACCAATCAGCCAACCTTGTCTCGCAGCCCAGGTAGTGAAAATACTCAACAACCACTGCACAACCAGCTCATCTCGTCCCACACTACGCATCTAACAACCACTACACCAGCAGCCTATCGTGTCCCCTCACAGCCTTAACCATGGGTTAAATTGTTCGACTGTTATAATTAACAGTTTCTATACTCCACTGATAAATGGCCAAAAAAACTCTTGATCTCACGCCACGTAACGCTCACTTATGTAGTGTCAGCATGAATAATCTAAACCTTCTCCTTTATCAATAAATGTTACACACAGGCAAGCGAGCAATAACCTGGTTACATTCTACAGAGCTGAGATGGAATTTCCTTCAAGATCTCTTTCACAATGTAACTCGTTTCCGTCTGGTCAATTTCACACCACTACAATCGAACCCTGTAATAACATAAACACGTTGGCCAGTAATAATAACCTCCACTGTATCCTGGAAACCCCACGTGATGATCATCACAAAGTCTGCTTCCCCAAAAACTGGAAGATGCCGTAATTTTTTTCTTTCTTGTGAGCAGCTGTATCATATTTATGGAGGTTTCATCATTCGCCCAAGTGTGTAGTACTGCACACACACATCTGGGATGGGTCATCCTCCTTCTCTCTCTCTCAACCAAAGTGGTAGCAACAGCCTTTCTTCTTATCAATCCTTCTGGCGTCGCCTCCCTCCAACTTCATTCCATAAGCCACATCGTTGCTGTTCTCTCTCTGTTCTACTGATATCATTTAGGTCCTGTGTTCTCGTGAGCTGTCTGCGCGTGACCCCTGTCACTAAGGATTGGACCCGAGGCACGCGTTGGGTTGTTTCTTCCCATAGCTTGTGTTTGGAGACCAGCCACTCGAGGATGGACCGTTATGATACCATCTTTCTTCCTTGGAACAGTGAAGTTGTGGAGTTCTGTTCCTTCTCTTATATTTCCCTCTTCATTCTTGTACTCACGTTCACAAACACTTGCGGAGCCATGATTAATTTCCTCATTCCATTTCTTTTACGTTCTTTCTTTTCACCTAAGATGACCTCGACTGCAGAAAACACAAAAAAACAACTTTCCGTTTTCTTCGTAATGTCAAAAACGCGATTCACACTTTCCCGTCTTTCCAGACAGACTTCCTCTCGTACTGTCACTCACGAACGTCCCCCCACCATCCTGTCTCCACCTTTCGTAAATCCTGACCTCTACCGTTCGTAGCGGACATGACCCTTCATCACCTACACCTCTCCCTCTGTCTCAACATCCATCCCCCCACCCCCCCACCCCCGTTTTCCTTCACCCATTTGACTCGGTCTGTCCGTAGTTCCCAAGGGTTGGCTCTCATGCCAGAGTTTTGCTGATGTCCATTTCCACGGGCAAGATATCGTCACTGAATACTTTATCATTGTAGGATAACATGGGATAGTATATCCTATGGGCAAGTCCTGTCCTCGTACTGTTAATCTTTCCTTTACCCAATATTTCTTATCTGGTTTTCTCCTTAAGCCCGGATTATTCTCTTTTTTGGGCGGCATTAATCTCTCTCTCTCTCTCTCTCTCTCTCTCTCTCTCTCTCTCTCTCTCTCTCTCTCTCTCTCTCTCTCTCTCTCTCTCTCTCTCTCTCGTCGTTCCTACATTTTCCACACATTATATGATCATCTCGGCGAACGAGAATCTCTTATTATCCTTTTGATCTTGCATCATTTTCATCACTTTCTAAATTCCCCCAAAATAAAAATATCAATAATAATAATAATAATCATAATCATCTTTCCCGTAAGTCTTCGATCATTTTCATTTTTTTTTTTTGGCTAGGAATTCACCGGATTTCGTTTTTTTTTTTTTTTCATTCCTTCCGTATTTCTGACGCCCATTCAGTCGCTCTTTATCTCTTCTCTCTTCCATCCGAGTCAGTTATTCAGTTCTTTGCTTCCCCTCCCCTCCCGCCGCGGCGTCCTGATCTCCCCCCAGCCCGGCCAGTTCTCCCCCAGGAATGAGGCCTGGCGGGGGAAATTGCCAATCTCACTTATGACGGATGGCAGCTGCGATAGCAGTGGCTGACCAGGTTGTGGGCGGCGGGTTGGGGGAGTTATTGATTCTGCCAGTGGTGGTGGTGGGGTGTGGGGGAGGTAGTAAGGGGAGATGGGGTGTGGGGGGGCTGGGTGACCAATGGGGATTTTCCTGGTAGTGGTGGTGGGGAAAATGTAAGGTTAATAGGGAAAAAAAAAAGCCTAGGTAGGTAGGATGTTGGAGGAGTTGTGGTGGGGAATTTCCCTAGTGGTGGGGGAATCATGGTTGAGTCGTCTTACTGCTGGGGGAAAGTGGTGATGATGGCGAAGAAATGCTGGAGATGATGGAGTGGTTGAGGTGGGGTTTGGGAATGGTGAAGGTAGTGATGGAGAGTGGTGAGAGCAGGATGGAGATGGGTGGAGTGGCCGGTGGGCCAGGGGGCTGGGGAGATGGCAGGGAAGAAAATCTGGGAGTAATTGGGAAGTTGTGAGGAGACTAGGGTCCCTAGGGCTCGAGCTACGTGGGGTAGGGTAGGAAAGGGGTTGGGTAAGGTAGGGTAGAGTAGGGAAGGGTAGAATAGGGTAAAGGTAGGGTAGGGTAGAAGAGGGTAGAGTAAGGTAGGGTAGAGTGAGTAGAGTAAGGTAGGGCAGGATATACTGAGGGTAAAAGCAGTAGAAAAGTTGGGTAAGTAATGTAATTATATAACCAATGAAGTTCATGGTGATTATTTTCCTGTATGACATTCCTCTCTCTCTCGACCTCAAGTTCCAGTGTGTCTTAAGTAGGCAGTGTCTGGGAGGGACAGGTCAGTGTCTGTCAGGGCAAAGACGAGTGTGTTTCAAGGTAGAGGAGTTCTTGCGGTGTTGCATGGTTGCCAAGCTTGGCCTTAAAAAAAAAAGATAAAAGCGGTGAAAAAGAAGAGGTTGGATACTTTTGAAATGACATGCCTGAGGATGATCAGTATTGGCAGCATGATCGGAGTGAACTGACTGAGGTGTAGGGGAAATGGTTTGGACTTATGGAGAGGATGAGTGAAGAAAGATCGACTAAGGATCTCTGTGGTAAACTCGAAGAGGAGGAGGTAGGATAGAATGGAAGACTATATGAGATATAGGGGCCTGAACATTCTGGAGGGTGTGAGGCGTATATGGATGAAATGATGTAAATCAATGTGGCATATGGGGGTCAACGTGCCGTCACTGGGTTGAACAAGGGCATACGAAGTGGTCAAGGTAAACTAAGGAAATGATTTGTGAGACTTGGCGGTGAATGGTAGGCTTTGGCTCAAATACATAACATGGTAACTGGTGAATGAATGTGTGGAAATGAGGCCAATGGTCGTTTATTCCTGATGTTGCATCGTTAAGGTGGTAGATGCAGTTAGTATCTATCTACATATACTGCATGTATTTCATCGTGTGTGTGTGTGTGTGCGCGCGCGCGCGAAAGAATTCTTCCTCTCGATGTTACCGGACTCCGCCTACAATTAGCTAGTTATACCACAAGAGAAAAGTCACGTAGGGCGAGACATTATCATCAATGTGCCCAAAAAGGAACCCAGTCTCGTCGGGAAACTCCCTCTAGCTCGGAAGGTCTCCATCCTGCTCCTGCGTGCAGCGCATCCTTGAGGTTACCGAAGGAGACCCATAAAAGGAATCCTGGGGTTGCTTATGATGATAATAAAATTCATTCGCGCGAACATATGACGTAATGAACTTGGGAAATAGATGGAAGATAAATACAGACATAAAAGATAACTTATGGGTAATGTATACATGAAGGTAATGTGATGGAAACCTGGAGAGAACAGGATAAATAGATGTAAAGTAGATATGCAAATAAAAATTATTAATCATTGCCAAAAATGAGTGTGCTTTTTTTGGGGAAGAGACGTGAGGATGTGACAGAGGAAAATGAATAAAGGAAAGATGCATCTCTAAAGCGACTGAAAAGAATCGGAATAAAAATAGAGAAAGAAAGAAACGAAGACAGGAGTGTAAGAGGAAACAGGAGAAGTTAAAACAAAGTTAACAAAGCGAGATATAAGAATTATGTAAATAGTCGCACTGAATGGAAGACGTAGGAGGATTGCAACACTGACAATAACTGAGGTGAGAATGAATGATATAAAGAGAAGATATAATCTAATACAGTAAAAGGAAAGGGAAGAAATAATGATAGAAATAACGCAATAAAGAAAAATATAAAAATGCCATGAATTAACAGACGAACAGACAGAGCCAAACCTTGAACAATGTTGAAGATCATGGAATAACTGAGAACAGTGAGGTCAAGGACATAGAACAAATAACGAACAGTGAGGTCAAGGACATAGAACAAATAATGAACAGTGAGGTCAAGGACATAGAACAAATAATGAACAGTGAGGTCAAGGACATAGAACAAATAATGAACAGTGAGGTCAAGGACATAGCACAAATAACGAACAGTAAGGTCAAGGACATAGAACAAATAACGAACAGTAAGGTCAAGGACATAGAACAAATAATGAACAGTGAGGTCAAGGACGGTGACGTCATAATTCATGAACACTAGAGATACACTGAAAATGAGAGAAGAAATCTCCCATAATTTCTTATGATGTATGGGATGTGGGTTCGCTCCTTCTGCAGTGGAGGTGGAGGGCGTGTAGGAAGATGGAATCCCCCGGTAAAGAAAGAGGGAGTGTGTCAGATACCAGGATGGATGGGGTGAAGGTCCGTGAGTGCTGGAGGGAAAGAGGGAGGAAGAAGATGGCGAGGAGTGATGGAAAGGGAAAAATGGGATGGAGAGACGAGGATGGAGGGGGAAAGAAACGAGTCAGTGGGATGGATGGGTCAGGGTGATGGAAGGCTAAGGTGATGGATGATGCTACAGGAGTGGAAGAAAGAGGGAGAAGATTATAGTGAAGCTGGACATAAGAAGAAATATGTACGTCCAGGAGAATCAGATTATTTTTTTTTTTCAGTGGGATGAAAACATTCATTTTTCAGTGGGGATGAAAACTTTTATTTTTCAGTGGGGACGAAAAGGTTTATTTTTCAATGGGAGATGAAAAGGTTTATTTTTCAATGGGAGATGGAAAGATTCATTTCTCAGTGGGGATGAAAAGGATGAAAACGTTCATCTTTCAGTGGGGATGAAAACGCTCATTTCTCAGTGGGGATGAAAACGTTCATTCGTTATATCCTGAGTGGTATGGAAGTCTGGGTCACGTGGCGTTGCATGTTACAGACATGGTGAGGTATACAGTGCTGTCTTGACCACCGTACACTTTGTATGCATACGTGTGTGTGTGTGTGTGTGTGTGTGTGTGTGTGTGTGTGTGTACTTTTAAGTAAACGGATTCAGATATGAATATGCATACAAATGAAACAGAAAAAAAATGAAAAAATTAAATTGACAAAGATGAAATAAATGGATTATGGTTTATGATGAGATAATTAATCATTATTATTATTAAGACACTACAGAACGCATCTGAGAGTGCTCCCTCTCTGGTGCGATCCTTTGTCTATGAAAGAAGGAATCCCTCACAAGAAAGATGGAGCTTGTCAGATAACAGGATGGACGGGGGAAGGTATGTGTGGGAGGGAGGAGATGGAGACAAGTAATGGAGATGGAAAAAAAATAGTAATGGGATTAACAGATCGGGAAGAAGAGAGAAGAGAAAGCGTTAGTGTTGCGAGTGGAGTGGAGTGGTGTTGGTTATCGAGGAGAACTGAGTTCATTTTTTTTCCCTCTGGTTCTCTTTCATGTTGTAAGGTCTTGGTGTCCCAGTGTGAGGGTGGGGAGTGAGGATGGAGGGGCAGGGGAGAGTGGGAGGAGAGGAGAGAGGGAGATTGGCGGTGTGTGTGTGTGTGGGTGGTGGTATAAGCTTCAGTGAGGTCTCCACTGTGTGATCTGTCATCCTAAAGTAATTATCACCCTCCCTCACCCACCTCTTACTCACTCACTACCACACGTAACTCTTGAGGTATGCTTCTACTACTACTATTACTTCTTCTACTACTACAACAGCAGCTACTACTACTACAACAATAATACAACAGCTCTTACTACTACAACTACCGTTACTACAGACACAGACGAGTAAGCCTGACGTATGTCAGCGGAGCAGTCTCGATAAGGGTTGAGGTCACCAGATGGCGTGCTGCAGGGGTCGGTGCTGGGGCCATTGTTCTTATTGATCTATGTAAATGACTGGCCGGCCAGCAGGACTGGTCTCATACCTAAATATGTTTACAGACGTAGCCGAGGTCATGGTGGAAGTAAAGAATAAGGAGGATTGCATCGAATTAGAATGGGGGTCCTTGACAAACTCCAAAACTGGTCTGAAAACATGGTTGATGAAACTCGATCCATATGTGATAATGATAACAAATAGAGATGATGATAATAAGGATGTCACACCGTTAAAGAAGGCTTCGACATGCATATCATCTGGTGGGGAATAAACATCAAGTGCCTGTGTGTCTGAGAGGGACTTGTCACCAGAGTGTCCACCTCAGGAAACCCTGTACAGAAGACAAACTGTCTGCCGCCACATATTGAACCAACATTTTCCTACATGGATGAGGAAGTGTTCACTGTTTCACGAAGTATGTTAGGCCAGAATCAGAATATACTTCTCAAGTTTTGTTCATTCCAGTTAAAGAAGCACAATGAGCTGACACAGAAGGTCCGGAGGAAGGCAACAAAGACGTTACCAGAATGAAGAGCACCGAGTTAGAGTAAGGGATGGGGAGAGGGGGCAGTGATTTACCCTCCATGGAAGAGAGAAGAGTAAGGGGTGACCTGAGCACAACCTTTAAACTCTTTTGATTATATCGGTCAACTGTTCTTTAAAAGATGCAAGGGTAGAAAAACCAGAGGCCACAACATGATGTGAAGCAAGAAACCTGCTAGTCAAGATTTAAATACGTATATAGCATAAGGGTGGTGGATGAATGGGATAAAATGATATATGAAATTGAATGTAGAGTTCGGGCAGAAGTTTTAAAAAGTTGCACAGTAGTAGAGAATGTTTAAAGAGATGGGGCCCCACCAGTGTAGAACTCCCTCCCCGTACAGTACAAGAGATGGGGCTCCACCAGTGTACAACTCCCTCCCCGTACAGTACAAGAGATGGGGCTCCACCAGTGTACAACTCCCTTCCCGTACAGTACAAGAGATGGGGCCCCACCAGTGTAGAACTCCCTTCCCGTACAGTACAAGAGATGGGGCCCCACCAGTGTACAACTCCCTCCCCGCACAGTACAAGAGATGGGGCCCCACCAGTGTACAACTCCCTCCCCGTACAGTACAAGAGATGAGGCCCCACCAGTGTAGAACTCCCTTCCCGTACAGTAAAAGAGATGGGGCCCCACCAGTGTACAACTCCCTCCCCGTACAGTACAAGAGATGGGGCCCCACCAGTGTACAACTCCCTCCCCGTACAGTACAAGAGATGGGGCCCCACCAGTGTACAACTCGCTCCCCGTACAGTACAAGGGATAGGGCCCCACCAGTGTAAAACTCCCTCCCCGTACAGTACAAGAGATGGGGCCCCACCAGTGTACAACTCGCTCCCCGTACAGTACAAGGGATGGGGCCCCACCAGTGCAGAACTCCCTCCCCGTACAGTAGAAATAGGTAATTTCACATGTTCTAGTATAGTGACGTCATGTCTCGCCATGCTGACGTCATGGTTTTACCATACCGCCATCCTGTTCTACCATAGTGACGTCAGCGTCTCTACCACAGTGACACTAACCCCTACCACAATGACGTAGGCCACTACCACAGTGAAACCATATTCTACCACAGTGCCATCATATTCTACCATAATGACACCATGTTCTACCGGTGACATCATACGTAACCACAGTGACATCAACCATTTCCCACGGTGACATGTCTGACATCAGCCACAACATGGTCCAGGCTGATACGTAATATAAAAAAACGACAAAAAAAACAACTTTTACAATGTTTCACTAACAACGTCCGGCTGTTCTATAACTTTTTAAACTAATGCCTTTTTTCCTCCCTTTTTTTGAGCCAACACGAGGAAAAAGGCCTAATTGCCTTACCCTCAAAGACTTTAAAATGTCCTATGAGCATTGACGTCAACAAAGGGGATAAAAATGTCCCTTAAAGAGGAAAAAAAAAAAATGCTCCAGGGTCATTGACATCAACAGGGGAAAAATGCTCACCTTCCAAGAAAAATACTCTTATACGAATGATTTGCTGATTTTTTTAATGGATTTTGGGTCGAGAGAGAGAGAGAGAGAGAGAATAATGGTGTAGCATGTGTGTATGTTACACGTATGTTTAGGTTGGGTCAACAACATGGTTGTGCAACTGTTACACACTGGTTTATGTTGGGTCAACTTAGCAGGATCTTCAACTATCATAAACATGTTGATGTTGTCTTAACACACACACAACAGCTAGGATTCGAACCCAGGATATTTTACTTGGTAGTCAAGAACGCTAACCGTTACGCTATGATTGCCCCTAATAGAGAAATGACTATTCGATTACCAGTAAAGGCACAATGTCCTGGGTTCGAATCCTGGCTGTTGGAGAGTATTATGTGCTCTATGGAAGTGCACGTTCATATGCACTATATATATATATATATATATATATATATATATATATATATATATATATATATATATATATATATATATTCAAGAGTTGCATAGATATACATGAACGTGTAACACAAACTTGTAGAAAATATCATTAGCATTTGAGACAAAAGAAAAAGTTAATACTTTTTTATATATATTCTAAATGAATGAATAAAGACTGAATAAATCACACGATAAATAGCTTCTTATGAAACTCCTTTTCTTTTTTTTTTTTTATTCGTTAATCTACGACGGTTCAGACAATATCCCGGGGAAGCTGTGATGTATCCTTCATTAATCTAAATTAATGATGAGGTTCGGAATAAATCCTCTGTTACTCGCGCGATTTATGACTCGTATATTAATCAAAGATCTGACGAAATCCTTGATGATCACATCCATGATTAATCAAAGATCTGTGGCAGGCTTTGATGATCAGAGGCATGATCTCAGGTGTATAATCTGCCCATGTTTATTAACGTGTATATATATATATATATATATATATATATATATATATATATATATATATATATATATATACACACACACAGAAGGTTGACGTAAGGACGATAGTTCTTGTTCATAATTATCTATCTATATCTATCTATCTCTATTCAAATATATATATATATATATATATGTATGTGTGAATGTATATGTATATACATGTGTACGTGGGTGAGTTGGACCATTCTTTCGTATGTTTCCTTGCGCTACCTCAACTACGCGGGAGACGGCGACAAAGTATAATGTGTATATATTATGTGTGTGTGTGTGCATATAAGGCAGGAGGTTTCTCTCTTGGCTACCATCGTCCTTAACCTCTTGTGTGGAACACGACGGCGGAGGTCGGGGGGGGGGGATTCAACCCCACCCCCACCTACCACCACCCACCAGCTTCAGGGAAGGGGGAGGCTGTGGGGGGCGGGTGTGAGCGAACCTAAAGTGGAGAGGAGTTTGAGGAAGGGGGGGAGGAGGAGGAGTTTGATGGGTGAGGTTGGTGTTGGGGGGGGGGGGTTAGTGGGAGGGGGTTCAAGTAACAGATGGGGATTGGGAGGTTAGCTTAGAGCTGTGTGGTGGGGGTGTGGCTGGCGTAGGTGGTGTGAAATCCTTTAGAGTTTGCGCTAACTAAGGCTTGAGTGATTCTAAGCCAGCCCCATCCCCTCACCCCCCTCTCTCTCTCTCTCATGCTCTCTTTCTCGCTCTCTTCAGCAGCCACCCACACACACTACTGACCTTTCCTCCACTCCCATGTTGACCAAAGTCGCTAAAAGCCTTCTCGTAATTTATGCCACTTTGGTGAGGTTAGCCTATACCAGGCAAGGCCCAGGAGGGCCTGGCCACAGCAGGCAAGGCCCAGGAGGGCCTGGCCACAGCAGGCAAGGCCCAGGAGGGCCTGGCCACAGCAGGCAAGGCTCAGGAGGGCCTGGCCACGGCAGGCAAGGCCCAGGAGGGCCTGGCCACAGCAGGCAAGGCCAGAGGGCCTGGCCACAGCAGGCAAGGCTCAGGAGGGCCTGGCCACAGCAGGCAAGGCTCAGGGATCTCGAGCAAAAACTGGATCCTGACTTACAGCAACACACTCGACTCACCCATCACCAGCAACACTTGTACAAATCCTCTTCACGTCGTCGTCGTCTTCTTCCTCCTCCTCTTCTTG
>NC_092230.1:38458098-38505598 GCF_036320965.1 Panulirus ornatus
AGCGACCACCGAGAATGATAGAAAGGCCAATTACAGTATGAACAAGTAAGACGCATCTGCCTTGAGATAAACACGTCAAAGATTAGAAAAGAAAAGGCGGCGAGATAATTGGCTGTTACAAACAGTTCCAGATGCGAGACCACAGTGCGTCGTGGCAGATGACGAAACATTGTTGATCAAGCAGGAGGTGCGGTGAGCGCTACGCGTTACACCTTGGCCCTACCACAAGGTAACAAACATCTCGTGATACTTAGGTGGGTAAGTAGGTATTCTCTCTCTCTCTCTCTCTCTCTCTCTCTCTCTCTCTCTCCTTGATGTCAGAACATACTAACGTCTGAGTAACATCCATGACGTCATAACATACGAAGAACAACACCACCAGACCATGACGCCATAAGAACGACTACCAACCATGACGTCACCAGACACTATAAGAACGCCATACATCGATCCATCTCCATTTAACTAACCCAAACAAACATAAACTCACCAACATAACAAAGAAAAAAAAAAAGAAAAATATACTCTCCATGTGAGTGAAAAAGGGGGGAAAAAAAAACAACACAGCTTCTAGAGTGGCCAGGGTCGTTAGCAAATATACTGCGCCAGTAACGAGGTGTTCCGCTCATAGAGGCGGGGCTGCTCTAACAGGAGGGAGAGGGTTAGTGGGGGGATGTCTGGTTGATGTCAGGACCGGGGTCAGGTGACATCATGACTGGACATCAGGGGAGAGGATAGACAACAGTAGGGGCCACCCCTACACCGTTTTCTTTTTTAACTTTAAGGTTCCTGATCTACGTTGAAAGTATATATATATATATATATATATATATATATATATATATATATATATATATATATATAATCGAAGTAGAAAGACTTCTGTCAAAGGTGTCCCATCATTTCCCTGCTTCTGATTGTAGCGCAAGTCCCGAAGCTACGTGAACTCCCATAAACAGGGATTTGTGGGTTTATATATATACATATGATTATGATAATATACACACTGCTTATCGTCCTTATCCAGGACTCCCTTTCCTTCAGAGCTCCCGTAGCGCCCACTGTGTGGGGAACCACTGATCTAGAGGTGTGATGCTGTGGGTTTCCTTTCGTGAAGCAAGTGTAGGATAACGAAGGAGAAGTTGAGTATCCTTAGCATGGACGCTTGTATCATAAGGAAGATGGAAGGGTATGAGAGGGGTCAAGCCTTGTGATCTGTTAACGATCCGTTGTTCTAGACGATGGGAGAGACTGGGTCAAGTCTAGAAAGCAGAGGAGAAAGTATAACACGCACATGTCTGAGGAATATACTTCCAGATGGGTTTATTTATGTCTGGTGTGGGGGCGGAGTTGGACTGGCTTGTTGGGGGTGGTTATTTAGTGCTTGTGCAGTAATGACGGTGTGAATGTGTTGTGTCAATGTTGTGTTCGTTGTGGGTGGCGCGCCCTGTGAGTATGGGTGGCTGGAGAGCGAGATGTGCGGGTAGCCAACTTTTCACCCTGACTCTTAAGTGTTGGTTCTTGGTTCTGGAGTGGTTTAGGTGACGAGGGCTACCGAGTGTTTAGTGTCGTAACATTTTGATGTGTACATGTAGTGGAATAACTTATACCAGTGCGCAGGTGTTGAATATACGTAGTGTTTAACAACAGAGATTGGTATAAGTACTCTGGTTTTTGGGATTTACAATTTAATAAATTTTGCTTTCGAAAAAAGAAAAAAGGATGGATAGCCTGAGAGATGAGTTGTAGTGGAAAGTAAAGAATTGTTTTTAAAAAAGGAGAGACTGAGAGATTCTTTATCTTGTCTAACACTGGTGTCGTTATGTTTTTTTTTTGAGAGCATTGTTTGTTTACATCCTTTTGTGTTCGTGTTTGTGGTGTCGGGGGAGTAAATGTCATGTGTGTGTGTGTGTGTGTGTGTGTGTGTGTTGGAGTGGTACTGAGTGAGTGTGATTTATCATAAAGGGTGATGGGAGGGTTGTGCAGGTCGAATTCCTATGCTGTCAGTGGAGGGTCAGAGGGTGGCCGTGGATCGCTGTCAGTGATGCAGACATTCTGTTATGAGTGAGCCAGTAATGTGATTGCTGTCATGCTGTGTTGCGTATCTCACGCTGCTTCTGTAGCGCCAGGGATACTGTTAGGTTCGCATGGGGTGTGGGGAGGCCATCAAAAGAGACGTTGAAGAGGGTTGACTAGAGAACTCAACTCCATAGGGAACTCCATTGTAAAGCTTGTGGGTTATGTAGGTGAGGCGTTTGTGTGTGCGTGTGGGACTCCCGCTTGGCAGCCAGCTATGACACCAGCCAGCGATGATAATAGCCAGCTATCATCTATCATTGTTGTGGAGGGAGGTGTCGGGTATCTGTTGTGTGAGGTAGTGTTGAGGGACAGTGTCAAATGCTTTGTTGATGTCTGGTGACACTCAAACTATGCAGGAGCTGAGTTCTTATATATATCCCTCCGGACAGACGACTAAGAGGAGCAGGAGATTTAAATTGAAATTCCACCCCTCCTTTATTATTCCATTCCAAAAGAAGGAACACAAGGAGCCAAATAAGGCTTAGACGTCCATTCCTGACGCTAACTACCTAACACGGGAAACGGCAAACAAGCATATATATATATATATATATATATATATATATATATATATATATATATATATATATATATATATATATACACACTGGACTGCGCCTTACGCGACGAGCGAAAGGTCACCTTGGGAGACGCTGTATCCCCGGAGTACAATCTAATCGAAGTCTTACTCTACAGGACTCCACCATTTCTTGAAGCTGTAGGATCTCTTAAAGATGAGGTCCTGTAGTTATAATACTATGATAATAATAATATATATATATATATATATATATATATATATATATATATATATATATATATATATATATATATATATATGGCAATATTTACGTGAAGGTGTACATTGTTTTGTGTGACGTGTTTTTGTTTATCCATATGAAGAATGGAAGTAAACACCTGTCTTAAGAACAACACAATACATCAAAAAGAAAATAAAGAAAAAAATGACGTATTATACAGGTCTTTCCAGTTTCCAGTGTGTCAGGCAAATATGACCTCTCGATGCTGAATAAGAGTCAGTCATGTTTACAGAAGCCCGTGTATACGAGGCACGGAGCCATCACGTCAACATTGAACCACCACCACCACCACGTAACCTTATTCTTGTAAATGAGTTCGGCCAGTGATCGCTTCCCGACGTAATCGCTTATAACGAAGTCTTCATATGTAGTTATGTGACATTATACAACGCAAGGATCGTAAAAGACAGAGTTCCGTGTGCGTTATTGCGATGGCTGATGGTAATTTTGATTTCATCCGTTGATGATTGCTGGAAAATGAGACTAATACGATATATCATATGGTTAACTGCGTAGGCTTGTGTATTTCTTTATATATATATATATATATATATATATATATATATATATATATATATATATATATATATATACACACACACAGTATATGAATACTTTCTGATGCTCTAAGTACTCTGACAGTATTGCGAAATGAATAGTTTCGTTCGAAACAATATTGGAACTCGGTGGAATTCATTCGCAATGGCTTCGAACTACGGTTCAGTTTGAACCTCGTATTAACGATTCTAAAATCCAATTAAAGCAGACTTACATTGAATAGATTTCGAACCATACAACTGGGTTCGAACGGTACGTATACCGTTCGAATGAATCCGAATCCCCAGATGAGATCATTATGAATCCGAGTTTCGAGTGATCCGAACGCGGTGTTGTGTTGGGTGGCGGTGCGCGTCCTGGTAGACATAGTCCTTCCATGACTGTTGCATCCGAACGCGTCCAGGCAGGATGACCTCACGGCCAGAAATACGGCTGGCGTCAGGCATGTTTGCCCGAGCCCAGGTCTGGGTGCAGCACTTAGTTCATATTGTGGATTAATCTCCCATTAATTGTACTGATCCTGGTCAGATTAATTACAGGACTAACGAACGGTCGGTATGTATTTAATGTGTACGTATATATGTAGGTATGTGTATATATGAATGTATGTATGTAAACCTCATTCGTGCTCAGGTGAAGAGAAAAAATAATCGAAGATCCTTTGTTATACCGAGAAATTTTTCTACGCAATGAGTACTTCTCACTTTAAAGAGAGAGAGAGAGAGAGAGAGAGAGAGAGAGAGAGAGAGAGAGAGAGAGAGAGAGAGAGAGAGAGAGAGAGTCTTTCCAGCCTACCCTTACCGTTCACTATTTACGCATCTTTATTTCTTTCTGTGAAGTCATTAGCAACGCGTAGCGTTGAAAGTCGTGTTGCGTAACAGTCAAGTTTACAGTTTAAGTAACGATACTTTTTTAACTTTACTTACAACGATTCTTTTTGTTTAATATCAATCACGAGTATAAATGATACTAAAGTCGTAATGGTAATAATGCTACTCTAAGAAAGTAAGAAAAAGTTATCAAGGAATTTTCATTTTGTAAAGACTTACCTGGGGCATTAAAAACATTACCCTCCGTTCCATAATGATATCCTATTAACTTTACATTTTCTCGCTGGGGTGCCCCCGGAAAACCTCATAATCACCCATTTGGGAACCATCGTAAACATCGCGATATTTAGCAAGGACTTACGATGTAATGGAGAAGCCCACAGCACACACCAGCTTGAAAAAGAAAAGAAGAAAAAAAATTGAAATCCCAGAAAAGAACCGTACCATCAGCTGACGTTGCCGAAATTACTTTCGATCTCGGTGCAAATGGAAGATTGTTTGTATCAACAGAATCAGTCGGTACATCACGAAAATCAATCATGATAATGAAAGTCACGACTGGAATATTAATAGTAATGACATGAAAATAATACCTAAGGATTATTTTACTCCTCAAATTTCCCGGGCAAGAAGGCTGCGTGAGTTGTCAAGTCTCGCCATAAATTATGACGAATCTCACTTGTTTAGTATAATGGTAGGAATACATTACAGAAGTCGAGACTGATAATGACCCTGATAATTAGTTAGTGACGCTAATAATGACAATGGTAATAAGACTGGAATAAATACTTAGAAATTTTTTTAAATGCTGAATTTCGCTAGCAAATTTTTTTTTTAGGCGAGCTGCCAGGACTCGCCATTACAGAAGCCAAGTTTCACTTATTTCGTACTTACGGCGTAAATGGTGAGGTTGGAAGCTGTAGTTAATGGCGTGGTCCGAGGTCAGTTACATGGTGACTGTGGTTGTAGAGCTGGTAAGCAGAGTGAGTGCTTAAGAGTTGATTGTAAGCCGTACATGGCTACTGGCCCGATCACTGGAGGAGGAACTAAGCTGTTTACTTGTTAGCAACAGTTTATATATTGCACTTACAGTGGTAGATTACAAATTTTCGAGAATAGTGTAATTATATGCATATTGAGAGAGAGAGAGAGAGAGAGAGAGAGAGAGAGAGAGAGAGAGAGAGAGAGAGAGAGAGAGAGAGAGAGAGAGAATCGTTAATTAACATCTAATTAATCATATTAAATCACAAGTTACAGGGATGTCTACTCAAATAACAATAACTCACGTACCGCTTCAAAATCAAGTCTCAAGGCTGAACACGACCGAAGAAATAACTGCATTAACGAGACGACATTACCTACGGCATGATGTAAACACCACAACGGTCTCTTTATCGTCCGGATCCCTTCATGTGGCAAGCCTCTGACTACAAATATATATATATTTTTTTTTTACACATAATCGGGGATTTAAATCACGCATTAATGTGCAATCATTTTTATTATGTAAATATGAATTATAGCGTTATGGATCCTTATATAAATAACCCCTATGGTGAAGGTTTCCGAATATTGCAACGAACCTGAACGAGATAAACAAGACTAACTCGAGTTTATAAATATATAATTTTATGAACGGATCAAAAAGAATAGAAGAAAGCATACCATAGATTCTATAAATAATTCATATATATATTTTATATATATATTTTATATATATATATATATATATATTTTTTTTTCTTTTTTTTTTTTTTATACTTTGTCGCTGTCTCCCGCGTTTGCGAGGTAGCGCAAGGAAACAGATGAAAGAAATGGCCCAACCCCCCCCCCCCCATACACATGTATATACACACGTCCACACACGCAAATATACATACCTACACAGCTTTCCATGGTTTACCCCAGACGCTTCACATGCCTTGATTCAATCCACTGACAGCACGTCAACCCCGGTATACCACATCGCTCCAATTCACTCTATTCCTTGCCCTCCTTTCACCCTCCTGCATGTTCAGGCCCCGATCACACAAAATCTTTTTCACTCCATCTTTCCACCTCCAATTTGGTCTCCCTCTTCTCCTCGTTCCCTCCACCTCCGACACATATATCCTCTTGGTCAATCTTTCCTCACTCATTCTCTCCATGTGCCCAAACCACTTCAAAACACCCTCTTCTGCTCTCTCAACCACGCTCTTTTTATTTCCACACATCTCTCTTACCCTTACGTTACTCACTCGATCAAACCACCTCACACCACACATTGTCCTCAAACATCTCATTTCCAGCACATCCACCCTCCTGCGCACAACTCTATATATATATATATATATATATATATATATATATATATATATATATATATATATATATATATATACACACACACACACACGCTAGAAGGTGATGTAGGGTTCGTCCTCCCGCTCCTCCAGTCTCTGGTATGTTATGACGCCATCATGGAATTTGTGGGGTTGGTTCATGGCCGTGACCCCTCTAGGTGGGGGTGGGAGGAGGCCTGGGAGGGGAGGGCGTAGGAGTGGGTGGGTGGGGCGGAGGTGGAATAGGGTGGGAGGTACGGGGTTTGGACATGAGAGAGAGAGAGAGAGAGAGAGAGAGAGAGAGAGACCCCTTTCCGGTGGTCACCTTGCATGACCTGACCACACCCTCCCGTTCTCCTGGGTCACACCAGCCGATTACAGCAACCCTTTAACTATCTACACAGGTCGGAGGTGGGTGAGGTGGGGGAGTAAGATAAACATACCTTTACCATCTTTACCACCAGTTCTTATCGCGAGGGGGCCCACAGTGGCGGAAGGGTAATGCTGTGTCGTACAAGATCAGGAACCCAGGTTCGACATTTAGTGCTGGCCTTTTTTTTGTTTTGTTTTAACTTAAATCATCTAAACGTCATAGTTTATATATTAAACCTTGTTTTAGCCAATGGTTTTGATATATGATGAATTAATTAAACCGCAGGGCCGAAAAGGAAAATAATATCCTCAATGAAATAACATTACTGATAAAAATTCTGGATAACTTTACTGAGCAATAAGGGCGTAACTGCTCTTAACTTTACTGAGCAATAAGGGCGTAACTGCTCTTAACTTTACTGAGCAATAAGGGCGTAACTGCTTTTGATGACTTTACTGAGCAATAAGGGCGTAACTGCATCTGAGTTATAGGTGGATCTTGACGTGAGAGAGAAAAATGAGGCGAATCTTGGAAAATATTATCATTTGCCTCGGAAGAGACAAGATAATAGAGATAGGAGGACATTGCCGGACAAGGACGTGAGCAAATTAAATGACTCATCGAATATTCTTTATATACGTATTCGCCATTTCCCGCGTTAGCGAGGTAGCGTAAGGAACATATTACTGGGTTTAGCAGGGTAGAGGGACAAATGAGTTGGGGGTGTGAGTTTGAATGGGAAAAATTTGGAGGAAGTGAAGTGTGTTAGATAACTGGGAGTGGACTTGGCAGCGAATGGAACCATGGAAGTGGAAGTGAGTCATAGGGTGGGTTAGGGAGCGAAGGTTTTGGGAGCACTGAAGGATGTGTGAAAAGAGATCGTTATGTGGGACAGAAACAGGTATGAAGGAGGGTGAAAGACGTGCACGGGATAGTGAATTGGAAAGATGTGGTATACAGAGGTCGACGTGCTGTCGGTGGACTGAACCAGGGCATGTGAAGCGTCTGGGGTAAACCATGGAAAGGTCTGTGGGGCCTGGATGTGGATAGGGAGCTGTGGTTTCGGTGCATTACACATGACAGCTGGAGAATGGATGTGAGCGAATGTGACAGAAGAGAGTACTGTCTCGGGAACTTCTAACCCCAAAAGAGTCCTTTATATCCCAGCTACTGATTGTAGCGCAACCTTGAAGCTGCAGTGCCCTTAAAAAAAGAGGGGGTTTATATATGATAATATCGTTGCTCCAGAGCAAATACATGATGGTTTCCGGTAATTCAAAGACGTTTTCTTCAAGAAGAACACTTTGAACACTCGAAGAACTGGGGAAAAGACGATGATTACGAACAGTGCTGGAGAACATTTATAGCAGAGAGAGAGAGAGAGAGAGAGAGAGAGAGAGAGAGAGAGAGAGAGAGAGAGAGAGAGAGAGAGAGAGAGAATATCACTCGATGAAGGCAAGCTAGACGGGGTCAACAAATGAAGAAGTCATTAGGGGCGAGAACACGAGCCTTCCTGTTAATGATTGTGTTGCACCGGGGAATACAGGAGGTGGAGGTGGTGGTGGAGGGGGTGGAAGAGGAGGTGGAAAAGTGGATGAAGAAGAGGAGGTGGAAAAGTGGATGAAGAAGAGGAGGAGGAGGAAGAGGAGGAGCTATGGTAACGAGACTCTTGAAATAGACCAAGGTAATTCTAGGGAACCACGAGAGACTGGGAGAGATCGAGAGAGACAGAGAACAGAAAACGAGGACAACCAAGAGAGAAACAGAGAATGATAGAGACGAGAGATAGATCAACCAGAGATAGTGAAAGGTTGAGACACTAACGAAGATGAAGAGATACCGACACAAACCAAGGGAGACTAAGAGACTAAGGGGGAACTTAAGAGATAAGAGAACATGAGAAAAAGGGAGAAACCACGAGAAACCATGAGATGGTAGATAGAAACCATAGGATTACCCTGGACGGATATTACCGTGGATGGAGGAAACTAAGGGAAATGTTATGAGGAAATTTGGGTTGCTGAAGTCTCTCTCTCTCTCTCTCTCTCTCTCTCTCTCTCTCTCTCTCTCTCTCTCTCTCTCTCTCTCTCTCTCTCTCTCTCTCTCTCTGCTGCTTCACGGCAATAGAAGCATTGCCAGAGTGCTACTCACATGGTGAAGGAAGGGGTGAAAGAAGAGAGAGAGAGAGAGAGAGAGAGAGAGAGAGAGAGAGAGAGAGAGAGAGAGAGAGAGAGAGAGAGAGAGAGAAGCAATTGAGGGAAGCAGATTATAATGAGTGTCACGGAGGGTGATGGTAGGGTGGTGGGGTGGGGGAAGAGAATGAGTCTCTTGGGGCCTCAGGCAAGGGTGTCTGGCGCTGTACAAGGTTGTCGTGGTCATGCAGTCCTTCTGCTATGCTCATGATGTTCTTGTATTCATGCTGCACTCACGCAGTGCTCGTGCTGTTATGATGTAATCATATGCTATGCTCAATCTATATGATAAAGCTACGCTTATGCTCTCATTCTGTTCTTGTCTGGTAAGCTATGCTCAAGATATGATAAAGCTATGCGTATGCTGTTCGTATGCTGTGTTTATGATGTGCGCACGCTGCTCTAAGGCTACGCTGTTGCTGTATGTATGCTATTTTTAAGCTGTCCTTGTTCTGAGCTTAGACTATACTTTTGCTGTGTCTGTGTCGTGCTGAAACTGTGCTTATTCTGAGCATATGCTATGGTCATTCTGAGCTCATGCTGTAATCATGGTGTGGTCATGCTGAACTCATGCTGTAATCATGCTGTGGTTATGCTGCGCATATGCCATACTCTTGCTCTGCGCATGCTGTGCTTACGCTACACTTAAGCACTGACTATGTTACGCTAATGCTGTACTTATGTTGTGTTCATGCTGATGCAGCAGGACATGACAGTTGTAGCTGCCATGCACTCGCTCATGGCACCTACCATGAGAACATATATATATATATATATAACGTGGAAATGGGGGGGAGGGAAGGGGAGGATGAATATTCCAATAAATTACCAAAATGACACACGATAATACATTTGATGTATAATGCATTAGTCTAAATGTGACGTTCATGCAAGCCACTGGTATGGACCCCATTAACGATCATTAGCACACAGTTCATTACGTTTAATGCACTTTTTTTTTTTTTTGGAGAGGGAATGTATTAATGACGCCCCCCCCTCCTGCAAGTTGGACACCTAATTCCCCTGATTGGATACTGTGAAGTCAGTGTGGTATGTGATTGAAGGTCAGTGTAGTATGTGATTGAAGGTCAGTGTAGTATGTGATTGAAGGTCAGTGTGGTATGTGATTGAAGGTCAGTGTAGTATGTGATTGAAGGTCAGTGTAGTATGTGATTGAAGGTCAGTGTAGTATGTGATTGAAGGTCAGTGTAGTATGTGATTGAAGGTCAGTGTAGTATGTGATTGAAGGTCAGTGTAGTATGTGATTGAAGGGCAGTGTAGTATGTGATTGAAGGTCAGTGGTGTATGATAGAATGCCACTGGTATTTGAATGAAGGCCGGTAGTATGTGAATGAAGGTCAGTGGTATGTGAATGAAGGACAGTGGCATCAGTATGAAGGACATTCAGTGGGTCACTATTCTCAGTTCTCTTCATCTATTTTTATCTATTTCTTTATTTCACATGTTTTTCCTCATTTTATTTATTGTGCTGAATATATTATTTTTTTACGTTGTCATTTTTTTTTTTTGTGCTGTTATAGGTGGCGCTGTGAGATTGGCTGTGTTGTGGTTATTGAAGTGTTGTATCCAGTAGGAACTGTGAAGGAAACTGTCTAGTAACACACACACACACACACACACACACACACACACACACACAGCTCAGCCTAAGCCAGGTACCCATATATCGATCAGCCTCGAGGGAAGGATGAACACTTAGGTCGGGTGTGGGCCGACTGCCGCGCCTCGTCTCGAACCCATGTGGTCCCGACACCGGGCGAGCCCGTGCCTAGTCATGGTCAATAACACTACGTGTGTGTGTGTGTGTGTGTGTGTGTGTGTTACAGTCGGAAGCTCTGCCGCCTCTCTATTTCGTTACAGCGTTACATAAACCGTCCCTCTTGAGGTACAGGAGACGAGGTAACTCCTGTACCATCTTCACGAAGAGGCCGTCCCTCACAGTGACCAACCCACATTCCTTCCTCCTCTGGACACGAGGCAGACTCTCTTGACCTTCACCCCGCCTCCCAACCACAGCCTTCTACACACCCTTTCTTCTCTCCTCCTCCTCCTCCTCCTCCTCCCCCCGATCACTTGCACGGCTCACCAGCCAATCGCTTCCCCTCCCTCACACCTCGCCCAGCCCCACCGCGCTGCGTGGGGACTTCATCAGACCCTTGCAAAAATGGACCACTTGTTGTGTTCGATTCTGTTTTACTCCTAGGAGGGCGTTGAAGCCTTCAGGTCTCCTCTCTCTCTCTCTCTCTCTCTCTCTCTCTCTCTCTCTCTCTCTCTCTCTCTCTCTCTCCTGCGCCTGCGGCTCACAGGAAGCACCGAGGGCGAACGCCGGAGTCGTGTTCCCGACTGAGAAATACACTGACCACGTATTATCGCGGACCGGAAACGCAATCTCGTCGCACGCAAAACCCAATGATACATTTATGTAAATATCTTTCCAGTTATATTCCATACCCAGTCTAGCTATATTGCTCCTCCCCTAGACCTGACCATCATACACCATGACCCAGATACATGTGGACACAAGCAACAGTCCTAGGGGAAACTTGGCTTAAATTTCGTTATCCATTGTTCAGTTTCCAGTCTCCCTGAACTTTGGACCACTAGGTACGTCCTCATTTAACCAGCTACAGACTCTGCATTCCCACCAAGCACTATGTTCTATACTTACCTCCGCCTAGCTTATAGATCTGTCTTCTTCACCCACACTTTCACTGAAATGCATTGTCTCTGTATATATATATTCAGACAATAGATGTTCTAAGACTGAAAAACTAAACAGGGTCGTTTGGACCCAATACAGTGTGTCGTAAACATGCAACTGTTCCAGTACCCTGAAATATAGTTAATATCTGAGACAAGGAATAGATAGATACTTTATCCTACCTACTCGAGTGTAGATATCCAATTTCTCCTCCCTCACAACTCAATGTTCCTGGTAACTTCGCAACAATTCACTTATTGCCAATATCGTCTCAGAATCTTCCACCATTCTTTGGCATCTGGCTCTACTCGCTACCCTTCCCTCACATGGCTTTCCTCTTCCTCCCACTTCTCAGTCGACGGTTTACAAATTAACTACACCGTCCTCTTGGCCATGAAGAGATCCATCCCCCACTTTGCCATCTTACTCATGACTGAATGTCCTCACCTACTTAATGTATCAGTGACCTCCTCCCATGGGTGACCTCACACGGCAGGACCTCATCAGCTCATGACATCAGCTTCTCTAGAGACATCGTACACATGTCTATGTTTTCTACACTTCGACCTCGCCCCCAACAGAGCATCGATCTCACAGTTCCAGCACGTCAGACAGATGTCTTTCTGATACCCAATTGTCTCAGGAACCATACAGTCAGAGATTTCTCACAGATTAAACATTAAAAAAAACCTTTCTCCTCTTCGACAGTACTCGAAGTACACAGTCTCTCCCTCCCCCTCTATCACTATTCCTGGTGTCCTCTGTCACACTCCAGTGCTCCTCCTCCTCCACTCCAGTGCTCCTCCTCCTCCACTCCAGTGCTCCTCCTCCTCCTCATGTCATCCTTACTTTACCGACTACCTACCCCCCTTCCCACCCCTCTCCTCCTCCCCCCTCTCAAGTTCATTACTTCCGAAACTTCTGCCGTCCATGTGGTCTCTCTCTCTCTCTCTCTCTCTCTCTCTCTCTCTCTCTCTCTCTCTCTCTCTCTCTTTCTCTCTCTCTCTTTCTCTCTCTCTCTCTCTCTCTCTCTCTCTCTCTCTCTCTCCCAAGGCTGTTGGTATTTCCAGCGCCCAAGTCGGCTCTCAACGCTGGAAACTCACACTTCCCCCTTCTCCCCTCCCTCACCCACTTGGTAAATTGTACCCTGCACCACTGCTGTGGTGACCTTGACAAGTATAATAACCAGGATCTACCAACAACATGAACTCCGTCTGCCATCACAGTCTCTCTCTCTCTCTCTCTCTCTCTCTCTCTCTCTCTCTCTCTCTCTCTCTCTCTCTCTCTCTCTCCAAGTACCCTTTCTCAGATCACCTTTAGTTTCCTTAATTTCATTCCTCCCACATATTGCATGACTCCATTCCTAGGCATCCCACATCATATATATATATATATATATATATATATATATATATATATATATATATATATATATATATATATATATATATATATATTACCATTTCTGCAATGATCAAACTCATGTGTAGCCATGCGCATGAGAAGTTTTGTCTGTGTCAAGGTCACATGTGTTATCATGAGGGCGTCTCTGGCATCATGCGCACATCTTCACTGGTAAACACTGGAAAGATATGAAGATGATATTTCTGATCAAGATTTCCTCTGCAGATATTGTCTGTTGCTTATCTGAGATCCTACAGACAGACACACACACATACCTGAGAGCCAAACCCAGTCCACACAAGAGCCAGACCCACTACACATAGAAGCCACCACCCCACACGTAACTGCCAGGTCCACCACACACGCACACAACTGTCACAACCCAATACACAAAATGCCAACCTCACACACAAAATGAGAAAGGTAAAGAAAGAGAGAAAGAAAGAAAGAAAAAAGAAAAACTAAGGTGAAAAGATGGAAAATGAAGTATGATAGAAAACTTAGAAATATGATAGTGATGAGGAAATAATGAAGTAACGAATGAAGGAAGCAGACGAGGAGGTGAAAGATGGAAAGGGAAGGAAAATCGAAAGCTACAGAAGTTGAGAGCAGGGAAGTAAGGAAGGAAGGAAAGGAAAGGAAAAAGGAAATGGAAGGAAGAAGAAAGGAAGGAGGAAGGGAGGGAGGGGAAACAAGGAAAGAATGGCAGGATGAAAGGAAAGGGGAGAGGAAAGAAGGAAGGAAGAGAAGGAATGAAAAGATACAGAATACAACAGATAAGACTGATAAAGATAGAAAGAAGGGATAGAGATAGAATGAAGAAAGGAAGACAGGTGTGTGTGTGTGTGATGATGATGATGATGATGGAACAAAGAAATATCAAACTGTACACACACACGGAGCCAGACATACTCCCGACCTGACCTGACCTGACCTGACCAGACTTGGCGCGGGATCCACACAGCTCATCTTGAGGCTGGCGCACCTCGACCCGGGCAGTCTCTCTCTCTCTCTCTCTCTCTCTCTCTCTCTCTCTCTCTCTCTCTCTCTCTCTCTCTCTCTCTCTCTCTCTCTCTCTCTCTCTCTTCTTTTGGCTTCCCTTTATATTCTTCATGATGAAGCCCTCGCGAACGTTCTCCCCCCCCCCCCCCCGCAAACATCACGTATCTCGTGGTTTTCTGTTCATCTGTCTTCGTCTCTTTCTCTCTCAGAGAGAGAGAGAGAGAGAGAGAGAGAGAGAGAGAGAGAGAGAGAGAGAGAGAGAGATGCTTGAGGATCTATCAGGAATTGAGTAGCGAGGTACAGTCAAATGATAACGTTCCACGGTAAAGGGACATAAAGACGTAAGACTACACACACACACACACACACACACACACACACACACACACACACGTCTCCCTTCATTGTTATTCAAATTCATTCCATGATAAAGTGCACGAAAGTTTTAGAATATGCAAAACGCCCGCCATATACAATTCTCCCAGCATATACATAGCAATTCTACATATGTAAGATATGCGACTCGTGTGGAAATATTGACCTCGTACGATATTGATGGCATTAGATTGGAATTTGTCTGAATCGTTTCTCATATAGCATTTCCATGATCATTTTGATTTTCACTTTCGCCTCTCAAGGCTACGCCGCATGTAGAATGCTACGTTAAGGGAATTCACCTTACAAAGGAGTCTAAAGTTCCCTGCTGCTTAAAGAAGCGCAGCCTTATGCTGCATGAGCCTTTAGAATGATCCTTGTTAACAACATAGAAATTGGTCATTGGGTATATTACACTATATATATATATATATATATATATATATATATATATATATATATATATATATATATATATATATATATATATATATATATAATGTTGTCCATTTCCCGTGTTAGCGAGGTAGCGTTCAGGGAACAGATGACTGAGTCTTAAAGGGAGAACTCCTCACATGACCTCCACCTCTGTTCCTTCTTTTGGAACAGAAGGGACCAATTTGGAACCTCAGAACTCTATATCACGGCGACAATACATCACAGCTCGTAGAAAATGGAACACACAGAATCCTCCAACACCTCACATGTGATAGAAAATGAGATACACAATCCGTTAGAACGTCACAGGTCACAGAAAATGGGATGCAGGAGATTCTTACATGCTATGCTGCCCCCATTTTTTTTTCTCTTTACTTTCCCGTGTTAGTGCGGTCGTCGAGATGTGTGTAAGAAGGGCGTCAATTTCTTGTGGATGTCAGAAGTGGATGGTAAACACCCGCTACATACAAGTTTTATGAGAGAAATATTCATAAAGATGAGGAACTGGTGCGTGAGCAGCAGATCTGCGCCACATTGCATAATGCTTTCGCTCAGAATTGAGAAAAAATTATATGTCCATATGGACGTTTATGGATGTGCAGGTGTATGTAGGTGGGTTGGGCTATTCTTCGTCTGTTTCCTTGCGCTACCTCGCTGACGCGGTAGACGGCGATTAAGTACTCTCTCTCTCTCTCTCTCTCTCTCTCTCTCTCTCTCTCTCTCTCTCTCTCTCTCTCTCTCTCTATATATATATATATATATATATATATATATATATATTGTTTAGCCTTTTTCTTCTTTCTTCCCTGATTCATCCATGTTTGTCCAGCATCCTGTTTTCTTTGGGTTTCTCGCCACCGCTGGATCCACTGATACGTCTGCTGGCACATCCAGGGCTGCCATGAGTGCTGGAAGCTCTGGAGATCTTTATTCCAGTATTTGCGTCGGATGGAACCCTACGAGGGGTGATGTATGAAGGGGGGGGATGCGGGAGGGGGTGCAGGGGGAGGGGGGGTGTTGCAGCTTTGGACATCTCGTATTTGACTTACGTTGAACCTTCCAGTTGGGATATCTTTTTGTAGATTTAGATATCTTTTTATTTGACTGATGATCGGATATCTTAGATATCTTCATCTGACTCAGGATTATTTATTCCCATAGAACATTATCTCGGAAAGCAAAAATGGGTATGTTTGAAGGAATAGTGGTTCCAACAATGTTGTATGGTTGCGAGGCGTGGGCTATGGATAGAGTTGTGCGCAGGAGGATGGATGTGCTGGAAATGAGATGTTTGAGGACAATGTGTGGTGTGAGGTGGTTTGATCGAGTAAGTAATGTAAGGGTAAGAGAGATGTGTGGAAATAAAAAGAGCGTGGTTGAGAGAGCAGAAGAGGGTGTTTTGAAATGGTTTGGGCACATGGAGAGAATGAGTGAGGAAAGATTGACCAAGAGGATATATGTGTCAGAGGTGGAGGGAACGAGGAGAAGTGGGAGACCAAATTGGAGGTGGAAAGATGGAGTGAAAAAGATTTTGAGTGATCGGGGCCTGAACATGCAGGAGGGTGAAAGGAGGGCAAGGAATAGAGTGAATTGGATCGATGTGGTATACCGGGGTTGACGTGCTGTCAGTGGATTGAATCAGGGCATGTGAAGCGTCTGGGGTAAACCATGGAAAGTTGTGTGGGGCCTGGATATGGAAAGGGAGCTGTGGTTTCGGGCATTATTGCATGACAGCTTGAGACTGAGTGTGAACGAATGGGGCCTTTGTTATCTTTTCCTAGCGCTACCTCGCACACATGAGGGGGGAGGGGATGCTATTCCATGTGTGGCGAGGTGGCGATGGGAATGAATAAAGGCAGACAGTGTGACTTGTGTGCATGGGTATATATGTATGTGTCTGTGTATGTATATATATGTGTACATTGAGATGTATAGGTATGTATATTTGCGTGTGTGGACGTGTGTGTATATACATGTGTATGGGGGTGGGTTGGGCCATTTCTTTCTTCTGTTTCCTTGCGCTACCTCGCCGATGCGGGAGACAGCGACAAAGCAAAATAATAATAATAAAATATTTTTTTTCTTAGGTTCATTGTTTGCTTATGTGGTTAAGTTCTGTATGTATGTTCGTCTGTCTATATGTGTCATCTGATCGATTTTTCTGTTTGCTTATGTATTTATGTATGTATTATCTATCTACATGTATATATATATATATATATATATATATATATATATATATATATATATATATATATATATATATATATATATATAGTCTTGCTGCATAACCAGTTCGTAAATTTTCATGAATTGAAAGTATAATGTTCTGGCGAAAATGCTATTGTATTATCTCCCAGACACACACACACACACACAGGACTGAAAAATATAAAAAGATGGAACACACGGAACGAAACATCATGAAAACTGACACAGGGACACCATAACTTAACGTTCAGTACCTTGGATAAAAACAATTTTGTCTTCCCATTTTCTTTCTTCAAGGCTTTTATGTACTGTTGTGTCCACACTATACCAAATTTCCTCTCCTGCACAAATTTACCATTTTCTTTTTTCTCTCTTTCTCGCACCCCACACTCCGTTTTTTTTTTTTTCTTCTTCTTCTTCCCCTCTTTTCCTGGTGTTTTCCTTCCATTATCTTTCGCTTCCATCTCATCTGGCCGCCATTCATCACGGGTTGCCCCCCTCATAGAAACGCTATCTGTGCCAAGGTAATCATCCGCTCCCTTGCTTTATAGCCGGGCCAGAGACCGGTGGTTCCCCCCCTACCCCCCCTCTAGGAACGTTGCCGTGAGGTGAGGTGGATGTGAATTAAGCCCGAGTGTTTGTTTTCATTTGGAATTTCGTTCCCTCATCCACCAGGAGGCTTCACACAGGTGGACCCCCCTTTATCACTGGACTTCTCTCTCTCTCTCTCTCTCTCTCTCTCTCTCTCTCTCTCTCTCTCTCTCTCTCTCTGTCAGCTGCTGTACTTACCACCACCACCACTACTACCACCACCATCACCAACATTATCCCCATCATCACCGCCACCCTTTCCCGTCGTCCATAGAGGCCAAAATCGCGTGAGAAATGATGACGTGTCGTCCCCGCATGACCCTTATTGCGAAGTCATCCTGTAATGCTCTGTACTGTAATATAATCCAAGGTAATTATCCCTTACATTTTGCGTTGCAGTTATCACCTACTGCCGGTTGAATTATCAACGAGCATAGATAATTTCTGGATCACATGGGGAGTATGAGGGGAAATTTCTTTTTTCAATGATTATACAAAATGATTACTTTTAGGAAACTGTTCTTTTGGTGGAAATTACATATGATTATCTTTTCTCAAGGTAGCTGGTGGTCAAGGCTGCGGAAAATGGGGCTGTATATTTTTTTTTTTTTCGTCTTGTAAATTATTTTGTAAATGACACAGTGATGCAAGGAGACTGGGGGAAGGTTGTTTGCTAACTACAGTAACTACAGTACGACCATTGTCTCTGGAAGGATTTTTTTTTTTTTGAAGGATCATGGGAGGGGCGGGGGGCACTTAACAGACTCGTACCTTTGTAGTTTAAACGCTCATCTTTATCCCCCGTTGCCTTTATTCTACCACTACGCTACATGTATTCCGCCAATCTTCAGGCATCTCACCATGATCCATGCATGTTTACTCGCATCAGTTCCAGAGCTCATTTCATTACACTGTCACACACTCCCACAACTTCTACATTAGTATTACTGCCACCCTTTCCTAAGCTCTTTCCCTCCTAAGATATTTCGAAATCATTCTTCCCATTTGCCCTTGAGCTTTGTACTACTCTGAGCCGGGATATCCAGGTTTCTTACCTCAGACGTGTTATCTATCCATCGTTTCTTCTTGGTTAAATCCCTCGAGGAGGATTATCACTCTCCGTCTGATCCTTCTTCTGTTCCATGTGTTACAAACCGAAATACATGAAAGGGGCTGGGGAATGTCCTGCCCCCAGCTCCCGCCCTCTTCAGTCGCCAAGACGCAAGAAATACGTAGGTAGAATTCGTTCTTTATATATATATATATATATATATATATATATATATATATATATATATATATATATATATATATATATATCGTGAAAAGTGTTGGATACATATACATTTATTTTGGGTTGATTAGAATATGTGAAATAATTTCACAACATGTAATCATACAACACGTGCGGACTTGAATACATTCGTCTAAACTTATTACTAAAACACACTACTCGATCACACTCGTGGGCTTCGAACCCCAGTACCGCCTGTTTGATTTGAAGGCAGATCCTCGAGAAGTAGTGAAACAGACCAAAAAAGAAACTCGGTTTCCCTCCCGTCAGTACAAGTTTCGTTTCAAATATGAAACAGCAGGATGTTTGTATAACTCTGTTTCATTCTCTGCCACCATTGTCATCACCACCAACACCAACCACCAGCATTTATATGAGCACTACTACACCCCTCCTCGACCACCACAATCACTACCACCACAATCACTACACCCCCTCACTACCACCACAATCACTGCACCCTCTCACTACCACCACAATCACTGCACCCTCTCACTACCACCACAATCACTGCACCCTCTCACTACCACCACAATCACTGCACCCTCTCACTACCACCACAATCACTGCACCCTCTCACTACCACCACAATCACTGCACCCTCTCACTACCACCACAATCACTACACCCTCTCACTACCACCACAATCACTGCACCCTCTCACTACCACCACAATCACTGCACCCTCTCACTACCACCACAATCACTACACCCTCTCACTACCACCACAATCACTACACCCTCTCACTACCACTACGGTCACTGCACCCCTCTCACTACCACCACAATCACTGCACCCCTCTCACTACCACCACAATCACTGCACCCCTCTCACTACCACCACAATCACTGCACCCCTCTCACTACCACCACAATCACTGCACCCTCTCACTACCACCACAATCACTGCACCCTCTCACTACCACCACAATCACTGCACCCCTCTCACTACCACTACGGTCACTACACCCCCCTCACCACCACCACTACCATCACCACAATTACTACACCCCCTTCACCACCACCATAATCACTCCACCCTACCACCCACTAACCCCCACCTGCACTCCTCCCTCAACTGGCACGAGCCTCACCTTCTCCCCCCCTTCGCCCCTCCACCACTTGGGTCACACTCTGACCTTTCGCGGGGTCGAGGGTCAGGGTGAGCCAGGTCGTGTTACCGAGGTAATGGTCGCCACCCCTCGAGCGAGGTGAGCATCAGGCAATGTTCGCACGCCGGAGGGTCAGATATAAAGGTCAGGTCGGAAGGAAATGAAGGATAGGTCAAAAGGAAAGGTCAGGTCAAAAGGAAAGGAAGGAGAGGTCAGAATGAAAGGTCAGGTCAAAAGGAAAGGAAGGAGAGGTCAGAATGAAAGGTCAGGTCAAAGGGAAAGGAAGGAAAGCTCAAAATGAAAGGTCAGGTCAAAAGGAAAGAAGGGAGAGGTCAGAATGAAAGGTCAGGTCAAAAGGAAAGAAAGGAAAAGGTACATCAAAAGGAAAGTTCACTTCAGAGGGAAAGATCGAGTCAGAAAGGAAAGATTAGATCTAAATTAAAGGTCAAACATTGCTTTTGTTAATTCTAATCAGTTCAGCAAAACATAGTCCAATTTGACTATAAATCAATAAGCAGGTTTAATTAAACCTTCAAAAAGGTCACTGCCTGCAAAATACTTTGTATGCTAGATAAGAAAAGATATTTTTCTTAATTCAAAATGAAACGTAGGTCTTAGTTATACTTCAAGTTAATCGCTGTTAGAATTTTAGTTTAAAGAGTAAATAAAAGCATAGACACTGTCTGTTGAAACCACACACACACACACACACACACACACACACACACACACACACACATACACACACTCGCGCACACACATACATGTATATATATATATATATATATATATATATATATATATATATATATATATATATATATATATATATATATATATTCATTTCCCAATATGTTTGAGTGTGAGAGAACAAGACTTACCAGACGAGTCTAACAATAAAGCAAGACGTCACATTCATTCTCACAGTTGCCTCAGCAGACAACGTAAACAAGGTCTTCTGATGATCCCTGATTGGCGAATCATCAGCCGTAATTGTGCGAGTGACAGTTAGACCAGGTAACTGGCACGTAACGGCAAGTAAGATGGTTCTCACGAGGTAACACACATGGGGAAAATATCTTATATCTATCTATCTCTCTCTCTCTCTCTCTCTCTCTCTCTCTCTCTCTCTCTCTCTATATATATATATATATATATATATATATATATATAATTCTTAATTTTCCAAAAGAAGGAACTGAGAAGGGGGCCAAGTGAGGATATTCCCTCAAAGCCACAGTCCTGTGTTTTTTTTTTTTTTTTTTTTTTTTCAAAGGAAGGAACAGAGAAGGGGGCCAGGTGAGGATGTTCCCTCAAAGGCCCAGTCCTCTGTTCTTGGCGCTACCTCGCTATCGCGGGAGATGGCGAATAGTGTGAAATATATATATATATATATATATATATATATATATATATATATATATATATATAGTAATGACAATTGAATCAACAATAATGATAATAATGATTTTAAATGTACCGTTAGAAAACAAATATAATATTTAGTTTTTCTTTTCGATTTTTCTCACAAAGCATTATTCATCCAAGCATTTATGAAATACATTATGTTCACATTCACTTTATTCTTAGATCATATTCCAACGCTTCTGGGTACGAGAACACAGCTCTATCTTTAATCAAATTACGCTGCTTGAATTGCGAGATACAAAATAGATAAAGGAAACGGAGCCGCTGGAGTGATTCACCGATTCACATCCTTGAAGCGACGTGTTAGAGGCCGAGAACGAAGGTTATAACCAGGTGGACAGAATGCACGTTCCCCAGCGAGTGCTTGTGTTCGTGCGCGTACGGTGACATTACCGCTGAGCGGATGAGGTCCGACTTTTTTGGAGAGAGAGAGAGAGAGAGAGAGAGAGAGAGAGAGAGAGAGAGAGAGAGAGAGAGAGAGAGAGAAGCACTATCTCAAAACTTCTAGCTCCTGTTTGACACAAAAAACTTCGGTATGCCAGTGCAGGTTTTACTCAATGGCTTGATTTATCTTCGTTTTTTTTTTTTTCTCAAAGAAAATGTGATTGAGGTTTGTCCTCGTGTATTTACAACCGTTAACGCTGACTTCCCGTTTTCGTCCTCACCTTGGCGGTAACCTCTTCCCATTCTTCTTCTTCTTCTTCTTGATCTTTTTCTTTTTTGTTTTACTCATTTGCTTCATTGTCTTTACTGTTATCGATGAAACGCCTGTGCCTCGTGCCTCTAGCCCTTGTTGACTGTTTTGCATTTTCTTCTGTCCAGAGAGAGAGAGAGAGAGAGAGAGAGAGAGAGAGAGAGAGAGAGAGAGAGAGAGAATCCTCTTGCTCTCTTCCTCCCGCTGATGACGACGGTCATCCTCGTCCTCAACATTCTCCCCTCCTCCCTCCCTAACACTCCCTCTTCCTCCTCCTCCTTCCTCCCTAGCTCTCCCTCCCTCCCTCCTTCCTCCTCCTCCTCCTTCCCCTCCCCCCCTCCCTAGCTCTCCCTCCCTCTTCCTCCTCCTCCTCCCTCCCTAGCTCTCCCTCCCTCCCTCCTCCTTCCCCCCCCCCAAGCCCAGGTGTTTGGAAGTGACCTTGTGGGGAGTTACCCCCCCTCCCCCCCTACCTCTTCCCAGGAATCCCCCTGGCTACGTCCGTCTCCCACCTGTGTCTTCTGTAGAGACAGTCTCTTCCACCTCTCTCTCTCTCTCTCTCTCTCTCTCTCTCTCTCTCTCTCTCTCTCTCTCTCTCTCTCTCTATGCACACCTTTATTCCTACGTTTGTTTCATTCCTTCTCTCTTATTTGTTCCACGGTGTTCTTCATTCCTCAGTGTTCTTCATTTCTCCTTTATCTAATATACACCATGTTCTTTATTGGATCGTGTTCTTCCCTCTTCCGTTTTCTAATTTCCGCTGTGTTCTTTATTCCACCGTGTTCTTCATTCCCCCGTTATCTACTCTCCGCACAAACCATTATTTACTATAAACTTATGTCATCCTGTTTTCTATAATCTTATAATCCGTCGTCTTTACTTATATCCTATGATACATCATCATAGTCTTTTCATATATTTGTTATCTTTCCTTCAATACATCGCTTGATTTACTGCCTATATCATTCTCCATTATCTCTCATAACTTATTCACATGTTCGTTAATATTACATCTTATACAAACACAGAGAGATTGAACATGCTCACAGAGAAAATTACACACACACACACACACACACACACGTACAAAGGTTCCAGATGGGTTGAGGTCACTAGTGGTGGCGTGCCACAAGGTTCTATTCTAGAACAATACTCTCTTTAATATATGCAAATGACTGGCCAGAAAGTATGGACAAACACCTGACTATGATCTCAGATGATGCCAAGGTCATGAGGAAAGTGAAACTCGTGGGGGAGAGGGGAATTGCATCAGCTTACAAGGGGACCTAGACAAACTCCAAAGTTGGTGTAATGCATGGATGATGAAGTTCAACCGATTAGATGTACAGTAGTGAGGATGGAACACAGTGAGAGAAGGACTCGATATGAATATTACGCAGTGGGAAATAGACTGCAGGAATCTGTGTGGGAAGGACTTGGGAGTGGACATCATCCCTAACCTGTGGCCAGAGTCCCACATTAGGAGGATGGCAAGGTAGACAGATTGTTTGATGGCAAACATCAGAACACCATTCAAGTATATGGATAGGGAAGTATTCATCAAGCTGTTCATAACCTTGATAAGACCAAAACTAGAATATGCTTCTCAGATCTGGTCACCGCACATGAGGACAAAGAGCTGATAGAGGAGGTCCAGAGGAGGGCAACAAAGATGGTACCTGAATCGTGAAAGATGAGTTACAAGGAAAGGCTGGAGGCCATGACTTTGTCTACCATGGAAGATTCAAAACCAGTTTGATGACGTCAACAGCGGGCAGTTCTTCGAAAGATGGTGCGATAGAACAACCAGAGAACAGAACATGGAAGTAGGCAACAAACTCGATAATACAGATGTAGATAAGTCCTGTTATATGAGTGGTGGATGAATGGATCAAGTTGAGTTAGGACATTGTGAATGTGGACAGGATAACAGAATTATAAAAAGTTGTATTGTAAAAGAGAAAGTTGAAGAGATTGGGGGCCTACGAGTGTAGAACATACGCTCCGTACAGTACAAGAGATGGGGGCTCCACCAGTGTACAACTCCCTCCCCGTACAGTACAAGAGATGGGGCCTCACCAGTGTAGAACTCCCTCCTCGTACAGTACAAGAGATGGGGCCCCACCAGTGTAGAACTCCCTCCCCGTACAGTACAAGAGATGGGGCCCCACCAGTGTACAACTCCCTCCCCGTACAGTACAAGAGATGGGGCTCCACCAGTGTACAACTCCCTCCCCGTACAGTACAAGAGATGGAGCCCCACCAGTGTACAACTCCCTCCCCGTACAGTACAAGAGATGGAGCCCCACCAGTGTACAACTCCCTCCCCGTACAGTACAAGAGATGGGGCCCCACCAGTGTACAACTCCCTCCCCGTACAGTACAAGAGATGGGGCCCCACCAGTGTACAACTCCCTCCCCGTACAGTACAAGTGATGGGGCCCCACCAGTGTACAACTCCCTCCCCGTACAGTACAAGAGATGGGGCCCCACCAGTGTAGAACTCCCTCCCCGTACAGTACAAGAGATGAATTCCCCATATCTATACATACGGAACTCCGCTGTACGTTGGTTTGCGTTACTGACCATAATTTAGCACGGGCCCGCACGGGTTTGAATCCTGGGCGCGGCAATTGGCGCGCACACACCCAACCCAGGTGTTCATCATCCTCTCCGGGCTCTATGATAAACAGGTACCTTGCTTAAGCTGGTGTGTGTGTGTGTATGTGTGTGTGCGCGCGCGCGCGCGCATACCTACCACGCATACATACACACGGTCCTCACAAGTACACACACACACACACACCTTCTAAACTTTAGAGTCTTAGCCTTGACTGCTCACACCACCGCCCACTTTACGCTCACGCCCACCCACTGAACCCACCACCCACCCACCCGGCTCATCACCTCCCGTCACCCCCCCCCCCCCTCACTTGACCCCCAGTGGTCACGCGGGTCACGGCTGTTCACGTCATGATCAACCAGTGAATGACTCGTCTGTCTGTTTTTTCTTCTTCCCAGTCGTGTACCGACTCGTCCTGGGGGTAGAAATCTGGATATTTCTTCCCAGTCGTGTATTCGTTCATCCTGGAATATAAATCGTGTTTCTTTTTCCACAGTCGTGTACGTGTTCATCCTGGAATATAGATGGTGTTCTTTTCCCACTCGTGTACGTGTTCATCCTGGAATATAAATAGGTTTTTTTTTCCCCCAGTCGTGTACGTGTTCATCCTGGAATATAAATAGGTTTTTTTTTCCCCCAGTCGTGTACTTGCTCATCCTGGAATATAAAATCGTTTTTTTTTTTCCCCAGTCGTGTGCTTGTTCATCCTGTAACCCATCCCCCCCCCCACACACACACTAGTCGTGTATTTGTTCATACTGGAATAAAACTATTTTCTTTTATTTCCCAGTCGTTCACAAGTTCATCCTTGAGTATAAAATCGTGTGGTTCTGCACGAGACACGTAAGAACAATACTTTGCTCCAACACTTGGGTAAATCAAGTCTCATAAATTGTGGAAGACATTATACTTATCTAAATCACTTATCATCTGAGGATTTGGCTACCTTGTTATCTCTATAATATCTTGTATATCTTCTCTACACTCGTTAGCTTCGGTGATGTAAATATTACGTCAAAATCTATTAAGAATCTACGAATTTTGGTTTAAGAAAATATTTAAAAACATGTTTGATTTTTTTTGATTAATTTATGATTTACGATTATTTATGTTCTTTTAGATTAAATTCTGTTTATAATTCAAAATGAATTTTTGTGATTAGAGATAATTTGTGATTAACAATGATATATTTAAGTTATCTATAATTCATTGAAGATGATTATCAATTAAGAAAAAATCAATTTATGATTAACGATTAATCATGAGAACTGATATGATCTTTGATCGGAAATGAAATATGATCAGGAATCAGTTCTTGTGAACGAGGAGATTCGAAATGATCAGTGATATATGATAAATGATAATAAATAACTGATAACCTCTTGCAAAGATAACGAAGCCAAGAATAATTGCCATTTACGAAGGGTTCCACGTGATGGTAATCAGTGGTTGATAATTGCCTTATCCGTGACGGTGCCTAATGGACAGGCAGATAATTCAATTATCATTATTAACTTCCTGATTATCTAGGGACACCTACGTTGACCTCGGCTGTGCTGGAGGTCACGACCTCCACACCTGACCTCCCTGACCCCACAGGAAATGAACACGTGACCTGTAGAACTATATTGATTAACCTACAATATCAAACTTCATCTTCTGTTGTTGTTAAGTTCAAACACTTCGACCTTATAGACTTAAGTTCCCAAATTCTGTACAAAGTTCTTGTATATATATCTAAATTCTTTACCAGGTCAGTTTAGCTTTATTTTATTTATCAAGGGCAGTTTAGCTTTAATAATTTTCTTATCTATCATTTTTTTGGTCGTCACTGGATTGGTTGTTAGAAATTATATATATATATATATATATATATATAAACAAAAGACTGTTTTAGAGACGAAATCAAATGATTTAGACATATTGTAATGTTTTGGAAACGCTATATCAGATTTAGAAATGTTTAAATAATGTTTACATTGTAATTAGAAAAAATGTAATTATATTAACAAAGAAAATTATATATATATATATATATATATATATATATATATATATATATATATATATATATATATATATATATATATATATGTCTCGCGGGAGACAGCGACAAGGCAAAATGAATGAATAAATAAATATATATGAACAAAACCAAATGATCCAGGTATATCGTAAGATATCCGTAACATTTATCAAAGTGAAAAGATCAAAACAATGTCTACACTGTAACCAAAGCAAGTGAAATCACATGAACAAGGAATATTAAAGACGTAAATGATAAGTCGGTGAATAAGAGGCAATGAAAATGGGTGTTGTGTGGTTGGGAGTGGAGGAGGAGGTGAGTTGAAAGATCAGCAATAAAGTAGATAATGGAAAGTGATCGTAAGGTGAGCGTTGGTCGCTTGATGACTCCCCCCGCACACTCCACCTCCACAGCTGGCCCTCACACTCCCCAGGGTACCACCTTCAGCCCTGTGCTGCTGGGGAGGGGAGGGGGGGGGGGGTGTGTGTCTGCTCCCAGATGTGTGTGTGTGTGTGTGTGTGTGTGTGTGTGTGTGTGTGTGTGTGTGTTGTAGAGAAAAGGCGTGTTTGGTTGTCCCCTCTCAGTGTTTTCCTTCTCTTGCACACAGTCCTCTCCTTCCTCTCACAGGCCTCTCTCTCTCTCTCTCTCTCTCTCTCTCTCTCTCTCTCTCTCTCTCTCTCTCTCTCACACAGTAGTCCTCTCCCCCACACTCTCTCTCTCTCACATTTCTCTCCCAGCTCTCACTAAGAATGCCACCGGATCTAACCCAATTAGCGGAGTGAACAACTTTGAACAAGACTCGGCTCCTGTTGTGATGGCATTTCCTTCCAGTAAACATATTCTGTTCATTATTTTATCTGTCCAGCCTAATGGTACACTAAGTTTATAGCTCGGAGACTCGTTACTAAGTCTGTTCATTTTCAAGTTAATTAGATACGTAGTGTTGTTTGTAATATTGGTTCTTGTGATGATGGTAGAAGTAGTATTAAAAAGTAATACCGTAATAATGATGATAATAGTAATGATGATAATAATGATAATGATAAATTTTGGGATGATGTTTTTGAGGAGGTGGCATGAAGGACAAGTGGTATGAGGTGAGGAGGGGAAGATGAGAGCCTGGTGCACGGTAGTGAGGCACGGCGGCCGGAGTGGATGGGATTGCAGTCGACTTGTTCAAGAAAGAGGATCACAATGAGGTTGACGAGTTATCCAGGCTATTCAAACCTTGCTTGACTCAAGATAAGGCGCTTGAATACTGATAGAATCATTGTTTAGTGTCGAACTACAGAAGGATACGTTAGTTGAGTTGTACTTAGTAAGTCGTATGTGAGAGTGGTTTGTGGTGTATGGGGGGCGACGTGAATAGGGTGAACTTAGGAATAAGATGCATTCAAAGGTTAACAGCGGAGTACATAGTTTGTGGGGCCTGGCTGTGGGTGGTGGGATCTGGTCTCCGTGTATTATACATCATGACAACTAGAGAATAGATGTGAGCAAAGGAGGAATCTATTTGTTCCTGATGATATCTCATTAAGATGGGGCAGGCAATGACGTATATAGATACTACTACTACAACTAACGATAATGACATTAATACTAATAGATATTCAATAGATTATTAAGAGCCTTGAAAGTAAGGGAACATATCTATACCTGTTTATTGATTTATCCATATAATTACATCTTTGTTTACATACTTATCCTGTAGATGTTATGAAGTCCTTAAATGTGTCGTCCAGTTTTTCTGATATGCATAGCATTTCCAAATATTTCTATTCTTCCTTATCGTAGTGAAAAAAAGTAAAGTATTCTTTCAATACTCGAGCATATATGGATTGACAATGACTGGAAGCGAAGGAAAACCAAGACTCTGGAAAACTGTAAAGGAAAAGTCTCGATAAACTTTATTGCTTCCTGGTCATTACTTTCTATCGAACTGTATCTGTTTTCTGGACCCACAAGTTTCCAGGGACTCTGGAAGATGATGGTCCAGAAGAAGAAAAAAAGAGGTCCTGGAAGTTAATGGTCCAGAGGACGAACAAAAGGTCCTGGAAGTTAATGGTCCGGAGGAAGAACAAAAGGCACTAGAAGACGACGGTCCAGAGGAAGATCAAGAGGCTCAGGAAGGTGATGGTGGTCCAGAGGAAGAAGAAAAAGTGGCCCAGGCAGTAGATTGTCTAGAAGCAGAATAAGCGGCCCTGGAAGTTGATGATCCAGAGGAAGGACAAGAGGCCCTGGAAATTGCTGGTTTAGTTAAAGAGCAAGAAGCCCTGGAAAGTGATGGGTTTAGTTAAAGTGCAGGAAGCCCTGGAAACTGATGGTTCAGCTGAAGAACAAGAAAGAAGACGTTCCAGCCAAGATCACTGTTGATCCCGGCCATTCCAGTCCATTGGCGAGGGTTCTTGCTCCTCTGGTGGCTGGAAGACCTCTTGAAATTGCTGTCTCCGCGGCCTCGAAATCCAGGCGCCAGTGAAGAAGTTCCTGGAAACTAATGGCAGAGACGTGCTTCGGCTGCCAGTCCGAGGTGGTATGAAGTTTCCTGGAGGGGGGGATGTCTTCCAGGCTGGACCCTCCCTCCTCCTTCCAGCAGATTGCTCCTGGTGCTCCAGGCGCTGGAAGGCAAGAGGATCAAAACTTAAATGCGAGAGACACTGCCGCTTCGGCTGTGGCGAAGTTAAACTGTAGATTTTGTAGATCTGGATATATATTTGTCGTAGCTCTGGAATGTAGAGTATCTTTAGATAATGGACTTGCAGACAATATACCAGTAGATGTAGATATGTTGAGTAGATTTAAATGGCATGAATGTAGATGTGGTGATGACACCATTATCATTATTATTATTATTACTATTTATCAGGGTTTTCTTTAGATGATTAGAGACGTTTGTGTCTTTTTGTCATGAGATTTGGATGAGGATAGGAGAACCAAGCGAGAGATAAGGAGGATATAGTAGGAGCTGGTGGATAGAGACACCGGTAGCTGTGGCTAGAGGATAGAGACACCGGTAGATATACAGAGGCAGATGTAAGGTCACACACAGAAACACCAATGTATAAAGCTGACGGGAGACGACGAAGAGCGTGATTTAAAAAAACAAAGCAGAAACGAACCTGAGAGAGAGAGAGAGAGAGAGAGAGAGAGAGAGAGAGAGAGAGAGAGAGAGAGCCACTGACGACACCGGCTAATATTCGTGAGCCAAGTTGTAAGGACGGACGGTTGGGAGATTTCTCAACTCTTCCCTCAATTTGTTGCGTCTTGTTACGCGCCACTCACAGCGTCTGGGCCCAGCACCGTCCATCCTTGCCTCCCACCTGGCCGCAGGTTAGGTTGGGATTGAGATGGAAAGACGAGAGGGAGAGTTATGTTTGAGGTTGTGTGTTATGAGGGTGCGTTGTGAGAGTTTCATTACGGGGAGGGTTTGTTGGTGTGTTGTGGGAGTGTGTGTTGTAGGTGAGTGTGTTATGGAAGAGTTTTGTTTTGGGAAAATTTGTTTGGGAGAGAGTGTTGTGGGAGAGAGTGTTGTGGGAGAGTGTGTTGTTGGAGAGTGTGTTGTTGGAGAGTGTGTTGTTGGAGAGTGTGTTGTTGGAGAGTGTGTTGTTGGAGAGTGTGTTGTGGATGAATGTGTTGTGGATGAATGTGTTGTGGGAGAGTGTGTTGTGGGAGTGTGAAGTTGAACGCCTTGTTGTTGGAGAGTATGTTATGTGAATGTATTGAGTGTGTGATGTGGGACAGTATTTTATGATAACGTGTGTTTATGAGTGAGTGTGTTGCACGAGTGTGTGCGTGTGTGTGTGTAACATAAAGGAAGCATCACACATTTCAACTTGAAGCTTCACGAACCTTTATCCAAACCTCTTGTCCTTGACACTTATACTCGAACCCATGTTCTCCAGTGATGACGATTGCTACAGCTCTTCCTAGCCCAGGGTTAGACCCGAGTATGTCGCAAGGGTATATATATCCAGTAACGGAATGGTTCTCAAAATGATTTAGAAACTGAAGTGCAGTAACAGTGTTGTGTGAGAACATACAAGTGTCGCGGCTGTTGACCGTCTGATCTCTTTCGTACTGGTGAGGGGGGCCGGACGCTGAGGGAAGGGTACACGAACTCTGGTAATCAAATGATACCGTATTGACACGTACAGGAAAGTGCAGGTTGAGAGGGTGGAGGGAGGGAGGTGGGTTGGTGTTCCGTGCTGGTGGTGGTGGTGTGGGGGAGGTGAAGGCAGGAGCTCCGTGTTGCTGATGCCTATCTGAACGGGAGGTGTAGTGAGGTAGGAATCGCCGTGGGAGAGGCGAGTCGTTGTCTCTGGGTTTCTCGTGCTACTGAGGGAGGGATGGAGGCGTTGCTACGGTCCCTTGGCTGTGTTGCAGCTGCTGCAGAAGGGGGTTCCGAGGCATTGCTGACGTCCCTTGATTTCCTCTGCGGAAGGCAGACGGCTCCTCCGAGTATATCTGGTGGCTCTGCGGGAGGCAGGGGATGACGAGTTCACTCGGGGTTCCCGCCAGAGAGGAGAACGGAGTGGAGCCACACGACGTAGCAAATTGAAGGATGCGTTCGACGACGAGACCTCGAGAACCTCCTGCCGGAGAGAGAGAGAGAGAGAGAGAGAGAGAGAGGTGGAGGAATCACGCGTTCAGGCGCAGGTGTGAGCACTTGCGTCTCCAGCTGGTCGACTCTCTTCCCTGTCCCTGTAGACGGTGGACGCACGCACACGACCTGTATGTAAGCTTAGGCCGCCCGGATGTCATCCCAAACCCCCGGACTGTGAGCTGTGCCTTTGGTTCTCGATGGATAGGCAACGTGTCATGCACACCATCTACGGTAACAAAACATGACCGTGGTTGGCAAAAGGAGTTGGCGCGTGAGCTTAAGATCTGTGGCCCATCTGGTTGGCATCTGGCTGGGATGGGCCATGTAGGGAGTGGTGGTGATGTGGTACCGTAACACAGCCATGACGTTAAGTTACTTTGAGAGGTTTGAAGTGCACTGAGGGGTTTTGTGTGGCTATTATACTGGAGGCATAACCACGCAAGGGAAAGAGTCAGAATTTAAAGGACTATTTCTTTCCTCTGTGTTGTGGAAGTTTGTACAGATATGGTTATTGACCATTGTTGTTTGTAAGCATTAGAGACCATGATTATTCGAGTGAATTTTCGAGTTATCACCATAAAGTAAACGAGGTTGGAGGTCGTATGTATATATATATATATATATATATATATATATATATATATATATATATGTGAGGTCGAAGACTGCATAACGAAGTCGTAGATCCCCATAAGAAGATGGTGCAGTTTCTGTGGGCGAGGTCAACCATGCCATAAACAAGGTGGTAGACTCCCAGGAAAGCAAGATGGAAGATCACATGAGTGAGTGAGTGAGTGCCAGAATGCCATCAGGTCGTCGACCGCTTGTTTCATCACTATGATGGCAGACGCTGTAAGCAAAACCCAGGGTTCGTGGACCACATAGATGGAGGGAAGGACAGATGATGGGAGACCTGATCATTTAGATGAAACTTATCTGATGGGAGAGGGTAATGGTATCTTAATTTCCAAATATACAGAGATAGAGAAGATAGTAAAGTAGAAAGCACCCCCCGCTCGCCCCCCAGCCATCCACCATTCCACCCCTCCGGGCGCTACAGTCGATAAGAAGGTAACAACACAGAAACACCGTGCACTATGTAGAGAGAATCTACTGTCACGGATATTTCATAGGGAAGTGTGACTGGGGAAATTTCGCTAGTTGGATACAACCTGGGGTTCCCTAGGGACGAGAAGCGCAATAAGAGGTTGAAATTTTGAGTTAAAAAGACGGTGAAATGTACGTTTTCATCTCTTTTTTTTTTTTTATTCTAAATAGACCTGTTTACTGATAAGTGATAACGTTTACAGAGATGGTCCAGCTGTTGGTTTCAGTGGTACCTGGTCGTCTTGCCTCGATAACGAATGCCATTGTTCCATATACGAGGTCGGGGATCCTACGAGCGAGGTCGGCGATCCCATACGTGAGGTCACACTCAAGACGGTCGAAGATTCCATAAAAAAAACAAACCAAAATAAGGTGGGTGATCACACTCGGGAGGTGTGATGAACGGGGTTGATGATTGCTCCCCCTCCCCCACCTCACCCTTGACCAAGGTTAGGGGAGGGAAGGTGGGTGGGTGGGTGGGGGGGGGTTTGTTTCCAACGGGATTCAGCTGATTCAACATGTTAGCTCCCCTCCCTCCCTCCACTCCCCCCTCCCCCCAGGAACGTGTTCCAGACGTGATCCTTTCTCTCAGAATCGTACGGCAGACGAAATCAGAACAATTGGCTCCTCCATCACCTTATCTCCTCCATCTTATTTCTTCTCCCTCCTCCTCCTCCTCTCCTCTACCTCCCCCCCCCCTCTTCCCTCCTTCCCTCCTCCTCCTACTCCTTGATCCTCCTTATCTCCTCATACCCCCCCCTCCCTCCCTCCCTTCCCTTCCCTTCCCTTAAAAACTATCCCACTTTCCGTCCCTTTAGTAATTTGATGAAGTACAGCGAGACGGGCAGGAAAGAGATGATGATTTTGTATACATGAGAAAAAGAGAGAGAGAAAATGGATGTTATTTCTTTCATTCAGTTTTACGTGATGGATATTATTATTATTATCTTAAGGAGTAACGTATGATATTCCAGATTGGATCGTGGCAGAGGCGGAGGAACAGAACGATAATTGAACTTTTTCCCATGTTTACTTTGAAGTGGCGGGCTCTGAAAGCATCGAATATTGGATTCTGAGTGAGTCAAGTTTGGCAGAGAGAGAGAGAGAGAGAGAGAGAGAGAGAGAGAGAGAGAGAGAGAGAGAGAGAGAGAGAGAGATCCTCTCCTATGACCACCATACCATTACAATACCGTCAAAGTACTGGAGGGGGGGGTGAGGGAAGGGGAGGGAGGGGGATTATGGTAAATGGCCCTCCCGAGACACGCCACTAACACCACTAACACCGGCTAATGGCCTCCATCTGCCAGTGGTTCGCGCAGGTAATGGTCACCACAGAGCCTCCTGATAACTCATGTTGATCCCCTGATGCCTCCACGATGGTTCGACCCTAAATGGTAGTTAGGTAGAGAAAAGTACGTGGAGGGAATACATAATTGAGTGGAGGGAATACATAATTGAGTGGAAGGAGTACATAATGGAGTGGAGGGAATACATGAAGAGATCAGTGTAATGGATGAAGGGAAAGTATGAATAAGGAAAATGGAGAAGGAATGGATTAACATATAGATAAATAGATGGACAGATAGACAAACTGATAGATGAATAGACAGAGATATACATAGATATACATGAATTAATAGATAGATATAGATAAATGGATGAATAGACAGCTAAATAGATAGATGAATAGACAGATAAATGGATGAATAGACAATTAAATAGATGAATAGACATAGATAGTTAAACTGAGAGAGAGAGAGAGAGAGAGAGAGAGAGAGAGAGAGAGAGAGAGAGAGAGAGAGAGAGAGAGAGAGAGAGAGAGAGAGACCACGCAATCATTCATAGGTTGTTTGGAAACACTTGAGAATATTCAGTCTCGTAAAACTGTAAATGTAAATACTATTCAGGTTCACATTCTCTTTCATCTTTTTCTCTTTTTTTTCTTCTTTTGACGAAGATGTAAGGCGAGAGTCTTCAAGTGGCCGTATCATGTATTCAAATATTCTTGAGAATATTCTATTCATCACTAGAAGACTTCCGTTCTCCTCGATGCGATAGATGTTTATAGACAACACCACATCTATGGTGCTTAGATGGAGGATGCTGTGTTACTACTGCTATAATTAACTATACCTTGCTATAGATCATTGCGAGAAGGTTACCCTGTTAGGGCTATGTTATAGTAGTCTATATTGGAATAAGTTAGGCTATAAAGAGTTAGCTATAGATATTGTGATGCATTGGCACAAGCAGTAATTTATTACTGCAAGTTATATAACAATTGCTGCTATGATAAGTCTGCTGTATCGCTCTTACGTTATATTATACCTAAGCTATATCAGTATATATTAGACTACCATTGCGTTAAATAATTTCCTATATCTATACTATGGTTACAGTAGCTATACCTCTACTATGCTTGATATAGATATATATATTTTTTTCAATGCTCGACATAGACGATTCCTTATTGCTATACTGTTCTATATCTATTTGATATCTATTGAACATTATAATGTGTGTGTTTGTTTTTGTGTTTAACTATTTCACAACTGTACCACAGTTCCTACCACAGGCCCCAGATTTAGAATGTAGGCACTTCAGAATCTGGATATTGACCTGGAAGGCTATTTTGAGGTCACCAAAGGTCGCCTTTAGAAACCCGTATACACTCTGGATCAAACATGGGTTGATAACACCGTAGAAGTGTTTGATATCAAACGTAGCGTTTGAAACGTGCCTCGGGGAAACCTGGAAAGTCCTAGAGAATACCTGAGTACAACCAAGTATATATATATATATATATATATATATATATATATATATATATATATATATATATATATATATATATATATTAGCTAGAAGCCTTTTTTGCTGTTGCTGGAGGCCCTCAAGCCTCAGGCCCGAAACCTTCCAGTCGGAGCTGGAAGCTTTCCAGGAAGGAGAGAGCCTCGTCCTACGCAACTGTGTTTCCGACTGACAATTTCAGACGTGTTTTCTGGAAATCTGGAGACGAGATGCATGGCGAGAGCTGCAGGAGATGACATGAGATGGACGACTCCCCCCTGCAGCAGAGGTAAACACACACACACACACACACACACACACAGACCTGCTTTACTGAGAAGCTCAACTGCTGTTGCCTCGGTGCTCCGCTTGTCTGTGGTGGTGGTGGTGGTGGTGGCTGGGGTATATAGTCTCCCTCCCTCCCTCCAACATTCCTCTACTCTCTCCAACACTCCACCAGTCCCCCACTACTTCATCCCGGTAATGCTTTTGTGGTGGTGGCGGGTGGGGTATATAGTCTCCCTCCCTCCCTCCAACATTCCTCTACTCTCTCCAACACTCCACCAGTCCCCCACTACTTCATCCCGGTAATGCTTTGGTGGTGGGAGGGGGGTGTTCTTAGTCTCCCTCTCTCTCTCCAACATTCCTATACTCTCTCGTCTCCAACACTCCGCCAGTCCCCACCACTCCAGGATAGGCGGGTTCTTAGTCTCCCTCTCTCTCTCTCCAACGTTCCTATACTCTCCCCTCTCCAACACACCACCAGTCTCCATCACACACTACCCCACCCTCATTCCCGACAACGGTTTTGGAGGGGTACTTCATTATCTCTCTCTCTCTCTCTCTCTCTCTCTCTCTCTCTCTCTCTCTCTCTCTCTCTCTCTCTCTCTCTCTCTCTCTCCAACACTTCACAAGTCTCCACCACTCCCTCCCACACAACAAGCGTCGTTGTAACGCCACTGCGGCACTATGTTCCATCCTGCACGTTTACCTTTATAGTTGAAATTCACGTCCTATAAACTCGGGAGTGTCACCCTTGGCTGGAGTTTTCCCCCGCACTGAAAATAATCAAATTCTGCATCATTGCCAGTGTTAGTGGCAACCCTTGATCCAGGTGCTGGGGCAGTGTTGCCATGAGGGTTAAGTCTCCCGCAGAACAATGGAAAGTTATGAACCCGCGTAAGCGTTTCTGGTCGACAGTTTTCAAAAACTAGACGTGTTAAAGTGTTATATTTACAGTTATACAGGCGTATGTCTTATAGGAATTCATTCCTATAAGGACTCTAGCTGTTATGTGTAATGCAGTGTACCACAGCTCCCTATCCACATCCAGGCCCCACAGACCTTTCCATGGTTTACCCCGGACGCTTAACGTGCCCGGTTTCAGTCCATTGACGGCACGTCGACCCCAGTATACCACATCGTTCCATTTCATTTCATGCACGCCTCTCGCCCTCCTGTATGTTCAGGCCCCGATTGCTCAAAATCTTTTTCACTCCATCCTTCCACCTCCAGTTTGGTAGCATCACACCATCGGGGCCGCCATGGATTAAAGTCTACCCTGTACACACACACACACACACACACACACACACACACACGTAAGACAACACTTGGATGTTGGTTGTACCTTTTTAATCTCGGTGTGGTCGAGGTAGCTAGGCGCCCTGTCAGGGTTCGAATCCGACCCTTGGTATATATATATATATATATATATATATATATATAGAATCTGGTGAATCAGGTAAAATGTAACACACGCGAGAACACGATGTAATGATTAAAAACTAATCAACGTGAAGGTGGTAATCCTTAATTACTCCCTGTAATTAGTGAGTAATCAAAGCGGAAGGCGAAAAAAAAGGGGGGGAAATTCGATGCATTAAGGAGCGATAGAGTAATTGTAAAAGGGGGGAGGGGGAAGGGGGAGAGGGGTTGGGGGGAGGATCGTATTACGCTTGGCGTGTCCTAGATGAAAGGGGGGGGGGGGATGGGGGGGATAGGAGGGTGTAGCCTTTCATTACGGGCAATTTTCTGACTAATTAACAGATTACCCTTAAATTTAGAACACTGATTAGCATCTGTGGTGTCAGGAAAGAAAAAAAAAGGTAATTAGACATTATTTTTGTTCTTATTTTTGTTTTTTGGGGATGGTGGTGTGGTGGGGGGGGGGGGGGGGGTCGGTCTGGTCGAGGTTGGATTTTCAGCCTATAATGTTACTGTTAGTGGACGATCAGCTGATTACTGGCTGAGAGAGAGAGAGAGAGAGAGAGAGAGAGAGAGAGAGAGAGAGAGAGAGAGAGAGAGAGAGAGAGAGAGAGAAATATCCCCATTCTCGTAATCGGGGTCACGCTTCAATCTGCCGTCCGCAAAACGGGGACGAAGGAGGGAGAAGTGTCCACATGAGCGATGATCATATGGTATACATACGGGATCATAGGACATATAACATTTACTGTTTCTACCACGAACCGTCGCGTCGACAGAGAAGAAAATGCTACACAACAGGATAAGAACACAGCTTCTGTAGTTCCTGTTGGTAAGGTGAAGCCAGATGACGAATCCTTTCTCTGTTGCGAGAAACATAATTGTGTCATCTTTTTTCCCCTATGTATCACGTCAGGCTTTCCCTCCTTGAGGCCTTCGAGACATGGTTGGAGCCTCGGACGTGGTGGATAAGGGGGAAAAAAAAAGTGATCAGAGTCGAATATTCCAGTGAAGGAGACGAGACGTCATGGCCTTCACACACACAGGGGGAAGGTATAGAATGCCATGGCTTTGGAAAGAGAAACAGGAGGAACAGAAACGGTTGGCAGCAGACGACGTGCAACAAAGAAAGACACTGCAACAGAAGGCGCTCAATAGGTAATAGAAACAAAGTGTACAGACCGCAGAACAGATAAATATGATGAACAGACAAATGAGATCTTCAGTAACGAGTAAATAAGCTGAATTGCCCATAACAGTTGATAAAAGAGTAAGAGACTTGTTCTAAACAGACGTGCAGACAAGAGGTGTCTCCTACATAGGCATAAAAGCAGCAGAAATCGTTCAGAATCGCCAAGTTAGTCACAAAATCTACAAACATCTTTATAAAAAGCTTCGACGAACGGTAACTATCCAAGCCATTTGTACCAGAAGCAGCAGAGATTAACCTAAGATGCTGCAGACGGTGAGGGCAAAGGGAATTGCTTTCAAACACTTACCGAACACCTAAAGAAATTCCTTCAAGCACTTGCCATGAGCAGTGAAGACTCACAGGGATGTCATTTTCCAGCACTTACTGCAAGCAGTGAAGGAAACGCGGTGTTTTTCCAGCACATAATGCAAGCAATGAAGGAAACACAGGAATGTCTACTTCCAGCACTTACTGGAAGTCATGAAGGAACACAGAAATGTCTTTTTTCCAGCACTTACTGCGAGTAGTGAAGGAACACAGAAGTGTCTACTTCAAGCAATTACCATAAGCAGTGATGGTCTGGAAAAGCAGTGTCTCTCAGCGCTTAACATCACCTGGGGCGTGGTTCCACGCCACTCACTCCAGCGCTTAACATCACCTGGGGCGTGGTTCCAGGCCACACACACCAGCGCTTAACATCATCTGGGACATGGTTCCAGTCCACTCACACCAGCGCTTATCATCTGGGGCGTGGTTCCAGTCCACTCACACCAGCGCTTAACATCATCTGGGACATGGTTCCAGTCCACTCACACCAGCGCTTATCATCTGGGGCGTGGTTCCAGTCCACTCACACCAGCGCTTAACATCACCTGGGTCATGGTTCCAGGCCACTCACACACACAGGAAAAAGAAAGGAAAAAAAAAAGTTACATCTGGATTCCACCAGACTGGAATACGAATCCAGTCCAGATGGAGGAGTCCTTCATGAAGCCACACACACACACAGACTCCTGGAAATCTAATGTACTCTGGAGTTTACGTGAGGTGAGGACTTCCACTCACGACTGTCTTACGTGGAGCTGCTGCTGTACTTAATCAATAGAGAAAAAAAGGAGAAAAAACTATCGAGTGTCGGGAAAGAAGCCTTTAGCGTCAGCATCGTGGCAATTTCGCCAATTTATGCCAGCGGCCCGCCAATTATGGGGTCCAATTGGCTAATTGTTCCTCTGGTGGTGTCTGGCCACCGCACTAATTCTGTTTCCTCTGTTGTATCAAACGGAACTACTTCTCTTTCCCTCTTTATCCCGTTTTTAGATATTTTTTCTTCCGTTTTTTCCTCTTAATTTTCTACTTTTTATTGTAATTCTTTCTAGTAATTTTTGTTTTCCTTTTTAATCTCTCGTCTTTTCATGGTCTTTTCCCTTTTATCTCTATTTTTCATTTATGCCTCCTTATTTTTTCCTTTGCGCCTTACCATTTTCCCGGTTTTTATTTCCGTTTTTTGCATATTCATCTTTTTTTTTATTTTATTTCGCTTTATTTTTCAATTTTTGCTCAGTCCCCCTTCTGCCCCATTTTCTTTCATTTCATATATTTTTCTTCGTTGTGTTTTTATATTTCTTTTATTTTCCACGTTTTCTTGATCCTTCTGCTTCTCCTGTTTCATAATTTCCTTTCTCGACTTCGTCTTTCCTCCGTCCTTATCTTATCGGGTGCTTACAGTGAAGAGGTTGAACAGCTGGGGTTGGGCTGTGAGCTGACCTGCCACTGCTGGGGATTCGAAGCTGGGTCTCACCGCTGCACTGATCTGTGTTTAATGTGTATATGGAACATTGATCATCTTTTTCATTCCCATACCTCTCGAAGCTTCATAAACACACACAAAACGTACTATATATATATATATATATATATATATATATATATATATATATATATATATATATATATATATATATACATATATATATATATATATTCTTTTTTTTTTTTTTTTTTCAATTTTCCAAAAGAAGGAACCGAGAAGGGGGGCCAGGTGAGGATATTCCCTCAAAGGCCCAGTCCTCTGTTCTCAACGCTACCTCGCTAACGCGGGAAATGGCGAATAGTATGAAAGATTTTATATATATATATATATATATATATATATATATATATATATATATATATATATATATATATATTATACACATTCGCCATTTCCCGCGTTAGCGAGGTAGCGTTAAGAACAGAGAACTGAGCCTTAGAGGTCATATCCTCATTTGGCCCCCTTCTGTTTCTTCTTTTGGAAAATTAAAAACGAGAGGGGAGGATTTCCAGCCATTCCCCCCCCCCCCCCCCCCGCTCCCTCCCCTTTTAGTCGCCTTCTACGACACACAGGGAAGACGTGGGAAGTATTCTTTCTCCCCTATCCCCAGGGATAATTTATAATGTTGTCTACGATACTTGTATATCGACCTAACCTTTTATCTCATGACACTTTACACTACCATCATGACACGCAAACACCTGCACAGCTCACAACCACTCTACAACCAGCCCCTCCCACCCCACACACCCCTACAAGGGAGCCCCACCCCACCCCGATTCCCTCCCCTCCCCTCGACCCGACACACACACACACACACACACACACACACACAGCAGCATCGTCACCACAAAACTCCAGTTCCGTCCCATTAGCAACCCGGCACTGTTGGCTGGCTGGCTGGCTAGTTTTGTCGCGTGGGGTAATTTGGTCCAGTGTGTACCTCCCTCCCTCCCTCCATCCTCCCCATGTGTCTTGACTTCCACCCACGGACATGTGTGTGTGCTAGTGTGTGTGTGTGTGTTAACCATAAGGATTGATTTCTCCCTGTAAACACTCGACCAAAACTAACCACAAGACTATATCCCAAACAGATGACTCTTTTTCCGCTCGTGTATATATAACTCATCAATCACCATTGCTTAACGTGATCAACTTAGGAAGGTCAGGGAGAGAGAGATGATGTTGACTTCAAGGTATTTAATGTGTAGCGTTGGCCACAGATTGTTCTCCAGTCATCAGTCAACACATTTTTTGTGACAGACAAAAATAATATATTTCGGCCGCTGGAGCTTTGTAACCAAACCATTTGCTTTTTCTCAGCTCTCACGATTGGTCTATATAACCGAGAAGGAAAACATTTTCAAGTATATATATGTGCTTTATTTCTTCATGTATATATATATATATATATATATATATATATATATATATATATATATATATATATATATATATGTTCGCCATTTCCCCGCGTTAACGAGGTTGCGTTAAGAACAGAGGACTGAGCCTTAGAGGGAATATCCTCACTTGGCTCCCTTCTCTGTTCCTTTTTTTGTAAAAGTAAAACAGGAGGGGAGGATTTCCAACCCCCCCCCCGCTCCCTCCACTTTCAGTCGCCTTCTACGACACGCAGGGAATACGTGGGAAGTATTCTTTTTCCCCTATCCCCAGGGCTATATATATATATATATATATATATATATATATATATATATATATATATATATCTTTGCAGATCCGAATTTGTCCTAGTTTCTGTTTCTTCTAACTTTCGCGTATAGATACAAATACTCATATCCTACAAAGACTCTCAATCATTATAAGACACAAGGGTTCGAATCCCTCTTTCCCTGATTCCTTCTGCAAGAACTGTAACTCCAGTTGGTTCCAGGAGGCTGGGATTCGAAGCCAGGGACCCGTATCGGCCGAGGTCACCAGAGAAGCGAGTCTGGAAGAGACAAAAGAAGGAGAAGAGGTTTATGTTGTGTCTATTGAAGGGGATCACGTGTCTTTAGGGCGGTCATCCCCCCCCCCCCCCCCCCCCCAGGAAGCAGCATTCCAATCCGGTCATCGAAAACTCCCGGATTACGTAGGGGAGCCTGGGTCGCCAACCCTACGAGGATATGTGATGATTGGGCGTTCATTGTGGCGTTTTATGAGAGAAGAGAGAGAGAGAGAGAGAGAGAGAGAGAGAGAGAGAGAGAGAGAGAGAGAGAGAGAGAGAATATGTATTAAATGGTACACATTATGCATGCAGATGAATGCCGCGCAGACAGAATAAAGAACTTTTTTGGAGGGGCTTCTGGATGTTGTCAGATTTTATTCAAGGTTTATTCTAATGAAGGCCAGACGACCGAATAGTTTTGTTAAGTTTCCCCTGAAACCTACGAGAACTTGACTCTGTTCAGAACCTAATCTATCTATCTGTCTCTATCTGTCTATCTATCTATCTATCTATATATATATATATATATATATATATATATATATATATATAATTTTTTTTTTTTTTTTTTTTTAATTTTCCAAAAGAAGGAACAGAGAATTGGGCCAGGTGAGGGTAGTCCCTCAAAGGCCCAGTCATCTGTTCTTAACGCTACCTCGCTAATGCGGGAAATGGCGAATAGTTTGAAAGAAAAGATATATGTATATATATTTCATTGATAAATCCCTTAAGATGGCAAAGAAATATTTTCATAATTAAACCCAAACCTCCCCTTGATAACAAAAATCTTTTAGTTCTCTCTTTTAGTGATGATTCTGCATTGCCTTCCCGGGTGTTTAGATCCTAATATGTAAATGTAGCCTTCGGCAACAACAATACTATAAAGAATATCTTAATCAAAAACTTGCCACTAAAATCTGCGGGATGTGTTTACAGAATACCTTGTAAAAACTGTAATATGCTTCATGTTGGGCAGACTGGTAAGGATCTTTGTAAGACTCGTGTAACGCAGATGTTGTATAAGAACAGAACAAGAATCAAATGCTTTGTTAAATCATTATAAGAATTATGATCATTGTATTGACTGGGGTACTGCCATCTCGGTTATTAAATCTAACTCCTTTACCACGGGGAACATCATTGACTCATATCATTAAATACACAAAGAATTGTAACATTAATATTAGTGAAGGTCTATACACAGATTGGATATCTATATTGTAGACATCATAAAATTTTATGACAGGCATGATACCAGACCCGAACACCACCAACCCAAAACGCAACCATCTGGTGACTCTTGTTTACCAAATGGTATCTTAAATACGTCTCTTGCTTGTATATCAACTGACCTTTCTACGTCGTCTATCTCATTCTTGTATCTCCCCTGAGGAAGTGATCATTACACGAAAGTGCACTTGGGAACTTATTGTGTTCCATATTCCTCTTGGTTTTATGCAGTAATATATTATATATATATATATATATATATATATATATATATATATATATATATATATATCCCTGGGGATAGGGGAGAAAGAATACTTCCCACGTATTCCCTGCGTGTCGTAGAAGGCGACTAAAAGGGGAGGGAGTGGGGGGCTGGAAATCCTCCCCTCTCACTTTTTTTTTTTTTTTTTTTTTTTTTTTTTTTTTTTTTCTTCCAAAAGAGAAGGGGAACAGAGAAGGGGCCCAGGTGCCCAGGTGAGGATATTCCCTCAAGGGCCCAGTCCTCTGTTCTCAACGCTACCTCGCTGATGCGGGAAATGGCGAATAGTATGAAAGAAAGAAAGAAATATATATATATATATATATATATATATATATATATATATATATATATATATATATATATATACACTACCAATGCGACGTTTGTCATCGTGGAACGGTGGATAGGGGTGGCAGTCTCCCCAGCTATCAACAGTACTGGTGGTTGGTTCTATTGTATGTTGCGAGAACTCGCCCCAACAACAGTCTGTTGCTCCACTTTAACAAAAAGCTTTCCATAAATCACTCGTTCCATCCTCCGAGACTCTCATAAGATTTATCTCATTTTCTTCGCATCCAACTTTTAAGCGAAAAGTTGAAACAGATGCCATTTTCTGTTTCAAAACTCGGCGAACTTTCCGTTTTGTTTTCTTTTTTTCTGGAAGACATGTCTACTTTCCTTAATAGACAGATGGCCGTAAGTCCTGGTTACTGTTTACGGCTGGATCGACCTTAGCGATGCCCTCAGGAGTCCTAACCAGACGGGAGGCTCTTTAACTGGAACAAGTTAAAGAAAATGGAACGAAGGAGAAATGTTCAAGGGAGGGACTGAAAAATCAAGAAGAACAACTTTTTCCATCTTATTCAAGACACTGCAGTAGTGAAGGCTCACAACACCATCCTGTAGCGATGTGTGGAAGGCACAGAACACACTTCTACTTCCATGAGGTGAACGCAAAACACAAGTTCTCCAAATATACAAAAATAGAGGAAAAAAAAAACCCTAAAGGATCTCCATAGAGAGTTCCAGCACTTGGAGAGAGAGTTCTACATTTGGAGAGACAGTATCAGCGCTTGGAGAAACAGTTCTGCATTTGGAGAGACAGTATCAGCGCTTAGACAGACAGTTCCAGCACTTGGAGAGAGAGGGTATCAGCGCTTGGAGAGACAATACCAGCACTTGAAGAGGCACTTCCAGCGCCAGAGAGAGAGAGAGAGAGAGAGAGAGAGAGAGAGAGAGAGAGAGAGAGAGAGAGAGAGAGAGAGAGAGTCCGAGTCCTGTCACTTGGGTAGGAGAGTTCCAGGACTTGATCACTGGAAACATCAACTGAATCCTTTCCAGTGAAGGAGAAGGAAGCCATTAACCCACATAAGACCAGTGTTGAGCCATTGCAGTCATCTTGGGGTCTAAGGCTCTACCAACTTTAAGACTTCCTTCCAGAGACACTGGAGTGAATCAAGCGGGCGATCAATCTCATCAGCTTAGAGCTGTTAATGGAAACGTCTTCCAGTTTTACCCCCAAGAAAATCCTTCGCTTTATGAGATCCAGTGGAGCATCCCGACTCCTGGCGACCTGATAAGTGGTGCTGTGGAGCACACAAGGAGTTTCCTTTGGAGGGTAGTGTGTGTGTGTGTGTGTGTGTGTGTGTCTACCTCAATGTGTAGAGGCCGTGTACATGGGAGTACATAGGAACGCCAGATAACGGAAGACCCGATGGTCTATGAAATGGTTATCTGCTGGAGGACAGTACGTGAGAGTACATGGGAAGGATAGATAACGCGTGACCTTGATTATTCATGAAGAGGTTATCTACTTATGACTGAGATTATGATCTTTCTTGTCGGAAGACAGGAAAGTAAATTACAGATGTGCAAATGTCGTGTAGGGACCAGATGAGTATACAGATGTCGTGTGGGGACTAGATGAATAGTATACAGGTGTCGCGTAGGGACCAGATGAGTATACAGGTGTCGTGTAAAGGCCAGATTATACACTTGTGTGAGGACCAGTTATCTAAGTGTCGCAAGATAGGTAAATGAGTCTATCAAGGGTCGTTGTATAACCTTATAGATATATTGGTGTCGTATACGGGCCCAAGTAGGACTAAAGGTTTTGCTTAATGACCTTATAGATTTTGCCAAATAAACTCAAGGACTTTGTATCAAGTAAACGTCAATAACCAATCCATTTTTTTTTTTTTTTTTACGGAAGAAATTCATTTAAAGTTAAGAATCACATCGTATGTCTGAGTGTTCGAGGGAGATTCAAGTAGCATGTGAGTGAGGGGCTGGTGGACCATACTTGGTATGTTGATCATTGTCATTGACAAGTATGTAGGGAGGAGAGGAGGAGGAGGAGGAGGAGTGAGGAGATAATAGGTAGGTTGAACACTGGAGTCAGGACAGTGACATCCAACAACAAACGCTTGAACTGAAATGGCATGAGCGAGAAAAAGAATATATCCTTTTTCTTCTTCTTCTTCTTCTTCTTAGAGAGAGAGAGAGAGAAGCAGCCATCATCTTCCTGACAACAACATAAAACTCTCCCTACATCCGGGTAATTTCCCCTCCCTGTAGAGGGGGAAAGACGTACATTATGTGTATATCACTTCTCTCTCTCTTCCTGTTACGTAGACCAGGTAATTAAAGGTGACGGACGAGTTAATTGTGATATAAACAAGGTTAACCCTAGTCTACATGCTATGGCTGTAAACCACAATTAAAACCTAATTTACTGGACAATTTTTCTCTCTTCTTTTTTGTAGGTTGAATAAGACTCTTGGATAGTAATTAGCTTGAGGCTTAATGAACAGTTTTATATATAGGGAAAACACTTCTGAACTTATTCAAATTGAATTTCCTATTTTTTTCTTCAATTTCAATTTTAGAAGCAGATACTTATAACTTGATACCTTGTTTAGTAATAAGATAAATAAACGTTCCTGTCCGTGACGCATTCATGGGCCGCTCAGGGTCGAGCGGATAGGTTCGAATCCTGGTTGCGTCAATCGCCTCAGTCAACCCTGCTGTTCGTCCACCCTAAGGTGTTGGTCGATAAAATGGGTACCTAGCTCAGGTTAGGATATATATATATATATATATATATATATATATATATATATATATATATATATATATATATAATCTCTGCTAACATAAGAATTTAAATTACATAAACAAAACCTATCAGTATTTTGTTGGGTAGATTTCAAAATAAGTTCTTGTCTAAATAGAGTACTATGATGGAGGAATGTAGTCAAGACTAGAAATTATGCAAGAAACTTGTGTAAAACGATATGTGTAAAGAAGCATCAGTTAGTATAATAGGAGTAAATCACTGGCACAAACTGAACGAGGAAATTGTGATTATGGAAAACATAAGAGATTTAACAAGTTTGGTGATAGGAACCCACGAGTGTAAAATTCTCTGTACTGAGAAGTAATGATACACACACACACATATATATATATATATATATATATATATATATATATATATATATATATATATATATATATATATATATATATATATATATATATATAATATATATATATATATATATATATAATATATATATATATATATATATATATATATATATATATATATATATATATAATATATATATATATTTGTATGATGCCACATGAATGTTCTCAAGAAGGGAAGTCATTGATTTCTCAGCATGGATTATTTTTGCTTAGGGTGAATAGACAGTACAAATCCTTCTTGCGTTCTTTTTTCAGTACTTTCTTG